>NW_006239024.1:79179-90703 GCF_000226075.1 Solanum tuberosum | reverse complement strand
ATCTCCCACAAAATTTGATGAAGAAAGCTTTGAATCCAAGCCCTAGCTCCCACTTCTTCTTCTTCTTAAATGGAGGATTGTGGAGAGGGAAATGTTTTTAGGGATGGGAATTGGACTAATGGTATCTAGGAAATAATATATGTCCTTTGGAAGAATGGTCCAACACTTAGAAAAAAAATGAGGCGGGTGAACAGTAAAACGCTCACTGGAAATTGCCTTTCCTGCCGGACATATTTTACGAAAATGGGCATAACTTCTTCGTCCGAACTCCGAATGAGGTGAAACGAAGTGCGTTAGGTAGCTAACTCAAAGGGCTTTCCATGGATATATTATTGGCCACCCAATTAATTTGTGTGCTAGGAGATATGACCCTCCAAAGTAGACCCTCGAAAAAGGCTTCACTTGGAAATTTTGAATTTTGATAAGGTTGCTCTAAAATTTGGGTTAGACCCATTTCCCACTCAATTTGACCCCCTGAATAACAATATGAAGTCGAATTTCCAAAATCATGCACGGATTTTGAGATATATGGAAATTACAATTATAGGTGTTTCCGAAGCACATTTTCGGGCATTTTTGGGGTCGTTTCAGTTCCAGACTCTTAGTCTCATTTTTTAGATCCATAAGGCAAACCAAGTCGTGCTCGCCGAAATTGTTCGGTAGCTCGCTAAGAAGACTTTTGTCTCGCTCAGGATCCCTACTACTGCAAAATCAACACACATTATTTAAAACACTAACACTTGGGTTTCCTCCCGAGAAGCGCCTTATTTAACTTCGTGGCACGATGTGGAAATGCTCTCAAGCATCTTCCAGGTACACCACCTCAATCAAAGAAATCTCCTGGCAATCTCCAAAGTATAATTTTAAGTGTTGCGCATTCACCTTAAATGTAGGTCCCTCTTGACCCTCAAATTCTATGGCACCATTGGTGTATACTCTTGTCACTCTAAATGGTCCTGACCATTTGGACTTGAGTTTTCCTGGAAAGAGTCTAAGTTGGGAATTGTATAGTAACACCCTATCTCCCACTCTAAACTCCCTCTTAAGAATTTAAGCATCATGCCATTTCTTCATCTTTTCCTTGTACAGGGCTGAACTATCATAAGCTCTGAATCTGAATTCATCCAATTCGTTTAACTGCTCCACTCTCCCCCTTGAGGTCTTTGTCCAATCTAGATTTAAAGCTTTCAATGCCCACAGTGCTTAATGTTCCAACTCGACTGGTAGATGACAAGATTTACCAAAAACTAGTTGATACGGAGACATCCCAATAGGAGTTTTGTATGCGGTGCGATATGCCCATAGTGCGTCATCCAACTTTCGAGACTAATCAGTCCTATTTGCATTCACTTTCTTAGCCAAAATGCTTTTGATCTCCCGGTTTGACACTTCAACTTGGCCACTTGTTTGGGGATGATACGGTGTTGCTACTTTGTGTTTCACCCCATACTTACTCAATGCGGCTGAGAACCATTTATTACAAAAGTGTGATCCTCCATCGCTAATAATGGCTCGCGGAGTCCCAAACCTTGCAAAAATGTAGCGCTTCAAGAATTGAACAACACTTTTTCCTTCATTGTTTGGAAGATTACAACCTCTACCCATTTGGAAATATAATCCGCAGCCACCAAGATATATTTATTGGCAAATGAGCTCACAAATAGACCCATATAATTAATTCCCCATACATCAAATAGTTCCACTTCCAAAATTAGCGTCAGAGGCAACTCGTGCCTTTTGGACACTCCACCTTGCTTTTGACACTGCGTGCACTTCTTGACAAACTCATGAGAATATTTGTATAGACACAGCCAGTAGTACTCACTTTGCAGAACTTTAGCTGCTGTTCATACACCACTGTGATAACCTCCAACCAGCGAAGCGTGAAAAGCATGCATGCAGGATCTCAATAGCTTCTTCTTTCAGAACACATCTTATAATTATATGGTCAGTACACTCTCTAAATAAATATGGTTCATCCCAAAAGTATTTCTTAACATCGAACATGAACCTCTTTTGTTGGTAGAAGTTCAGTTCGTCTGCCACTACTCCACACACTAAATAATTTGCAAAATTAGCATACAAAGAGGGTTGTGTGAGGGTTACCGTGAATACCTGTTCATCGGGAAAAATATCGTTTATATCGATCTCCAGCACGTCATTCTCCCTGCCTTCCAATCTTGAAAATTGATCAGCCACCTGATTTTCACAACCTCTTCTATCTTTGACCTCAAAGTTAAATTCTTGCAATAAAAGCACCCACCTTATCAATCTTGGTTTGGCGTCTTTCTTTGCCATTAGATAACGCAATGCATCATGATCAGTGTGAATAATCACTTTTGTACCTAGAAAGTATGAGCGAAACTTCTCAAATGCATAAACCACTGGAAGCAATCTTGTTCGGTAACTGTGTAGTTACGTTGAGCATTGTTTAAAGTTTTGCTTGCATAGTAAATGGGATGGAAAAGTTTATTTCGTTTCTGTCCCAACACTACGCTTAATGCCATACCGCTTGCATCACACATTACTTCAAATGGCTCTGACCAATCAGGACTAATGATGATAGGAGTGGAAATCAGTTTTTCTTTCCGGCATTTGAAAGCTACCATACAAGTATCATCAAAGTGGAATTTCACCTCTTTTTCCAAAAGTTTGCATCAAGGAAGTGCAATCTTTGAGAAGTCTTTGATGAACCTCCTATAAAATCCGGCATGTCCCAAAAATCTCTGAACCCCCTTTACTGAAATAGGTGGCAGTAATTTCTCAATTACTTTAACTTTTGCTTTGTTCAACTCCAACCTTTGTGATACTTTGTGACTAAGCACAATTCCTTCCTTAACGATGAAATGATACTTTTCCCAATTTAGGACTAAATTGGTCTCAACGCATCTTTGGAGAACTTGTCCTAAGTGCTCTAAGCATTCTGCAAATGTGTCACCCACAACTGAGAAATCATCCATAAATACTTCCATTGAGTCTTCCACCATGTCAGCAAAGATGAATAGCATGCAACGTTGGAACGTAGCCGGGGCATTACACAATCCGAATGGAATTCGTTTGAAGGCAAAAGTACCATAAGGGCATATAAAGGTTATTTTCTCTTGATCGTCTGGAGCAATGGAGATTTGGTTATAGCCAGAATACCCATACAAAAAGCAATACCACCCACTCTCGGATAGTCGGTCAAGCATTTGATCCATAAAGGGCATATGGAAATGATCCTTTTCAGTCCATGAATTTCGCTTCCGATAGTCCATGCAAACTCTCCAACATGTCACCAGTCGCATAGATACAAGCTCCCCTTTGTCATTAGGGACAACCATGACTCCTCCCTTTTTGGGTAAACATTGCACCAGACTAACCCATTTGCTATCTGGAATACGGTAGATCACTCCTGCGTCCAACAACTTTATTATTTCCTTTTTCACCACCTTTTGCATCGACGGGTTTAGTCTTCGCTGATGTTCAACACTCCGTTAACAATCGCTATCAAGCTAAATTTTGTGATTGCATATGCCTGGAGGGATGCCCACTATATCAGCAATAGTCCAATCGATGGCTTTTATGTGCCTTATCAGTACTTCAAGCAGCCATTTTACTTGCCAATAAAGTAAATCGGCTGCAATAATCACCGGCAAGATGTTATTTGAACCTAAGAAAGCATACCGGAGGTGAGAGGGCAATACCTTCAGCTCGAGATTTGGTGGTTCTTCGGTTGATGGCTTGGTGGGAAGGCTCTCTTAGTTTTTTAAATCGATGTCCAATTTCACTGGAGTTTTTGTAAATCCCCCCATGTTTGAAAATGCGGCTACCACTTCATCTTGGCCTTGAACCTCAAACTCTATATCGTTAGCCAACACAACTTCAAGTGGTTATTTGCTGCACATCAAATGGCTCACTCTAGCCACTGCCTCGTCAATCATATCATCAGTTGAGATTAGATGAATGTCACTCGGGTGTTTCATTGATTTGCACACATCAAAGGTGACTTCATCTTCATTAACCCAAAATTTCAGCTCCCCGCTCTCAACATCATCCAATGCTCTCCTAGTTGCCAAGAATGGCCTCCCCAAGATAATAGGAATTTCGGAATCTATGTCACAGTCGAGTATGACTAAATCAGCTAGAAAAAAAATCGGTCAACCTTAACCAAAATGTCATAAAGTATTCCCATTGGATGTTTGATAGATCTGTCAGCCATCAAAAAGTCTCAAAGTTGTAGCCTGTGGTTCACCCAACTCGAGTTGTTTATAAATAGCATAAGGCATTAGATTAATACTTGCTCCAAGATCGCAGAAGGCTTTTGCGAACTTGAGAATGCCTATAGAACACGGGATGGTGAATGCTCCACGATCATCTTTCTTTTCGATCAGCTCCTTCGTCATAATTGCACTACAACTGTGAGAGACTTCGATCGTCTCAAAATCCAAACTCTTTTTTTTTTTACTAACTCCTTCATGAATTTTGCGTAACCCGGCATTTCCAACAATGCTTCAACTAGAAACTTCTTGAACTTCTCTTCCTCATTCTTTTTCTTGAGGTGTTGAGGAAATGGAAGAGATATTTTAGGTAAAGGTTGCTTGGCTTTTAGGCATGGCTTGTGCTTTTCCTTCTCACTTTGTGGCTCTTTTGTAATGTCATGAGGAATGGTTATCTCTTCTTCCTCTATATCTTTGCCTTCATTCCGCGTGTGCTCTTCTTCGTTACCCGTCACATCACCTTTTACTTCTTTTCCGCTCCGAGTGACAACGGTCAGTCCTTTATCTTCATCTTATGTCACCATATTTTATTTCAATTGTATTGAAAGTAAACTCAATTGACCTTCAAGGACATTGATTGTGTCTGCGTGCGAGTTTACTTTACTGTTCAAGGATGAGAAGTCGGCTTTCATCCCTTGCACCTCCCCTTGATTTTGGGCTCTCACTTGAGTGGGTATGGTTCTCTTCATATTCAACCTCTCTTCTCCAATAGGAAAAATCTTAGTGGCATCTCCTTTGCTCAACTTCCTTATGTTCCAACCTTGATTTCCACCTCACTGCAAATAACGTGGGTAGAAACCCTCCTTACTTCTTATGGAGTTCCAACCTTGATTCTCCCTAGGCTTTGAATAGCTTGAGGACGAACCCTCCTCAACTCTGAACACTCCACAAGTTCCATTCTATGTGTTCCTGCTGAACTTCCATTTGGGTCAATGATGAGTCCACAAATTGGACACATTTAGGGCATTATTTTAATAGAAATAGTGTCCTCGAATGCTTGTTTTATCTCAATACCTGATTAAAAGGCTTAAGTTTCAGGTATTTGAAGTTTTACTGGAAGCATGGACACTTAGGCGCAAAACGGAGCAAAAAGGGCTGAAAAAAACAAGAAATGAAAGTTTGCAGATCGCCGAGTCCAAATTGGTGAGTCACCGAATTGACATGCACCGCCCTTTGTTCCAATACACGAAGCCTTGAAGGAAGTGGATCAAAAGGCGAGGAAAGGAGCAGTCGGTGAGTCGCGGATTAGTTCCGCGAAGCAGTACTGTACTGCCCAATGATCCATAATACGAGGATGCTAAAGGCAAGACATTGAAGGCGATGAGCTGATTAAAAAGTGGATCGCCGAGTTCATCGCCGATCTCGTCTAATGTCGTCGAATGATCCTCTGCAGCACAATCTGTGAAAACTATAAATACTAGTTAGATGTGTAGTCTTAGTGTGGAACAATTTTAGAGTAAAATTATTATTAGTTTATAGTATTTTTCAATATTTTTCTCTCAAGTTTGGAGAAGGTTTTGTGGAGACTTGAAGAAAGGAGTTCATCTTCCCCAAGTTGGAAGTGGGTCTTCTTTATTCTTCTTCCGTAGCTTAATTCAAGGTTTAATTTCTTATACCAAATTGATTTCTTTATCATGTTAGGTATAATTTCTTATTTCTTAATGTGTGGCTAAAAAACCCCATTCTTGGGGTGTGATTTAGCAAATATGGGTTGATATTATTGTTGGTTCTTGCTTGCTGATAAGTTAGATATATTTTAATGGTGATTTCACCTGGTGGTTGTGGTTTATTCTAAAGAGTTTATAGTTGCAAATACAAAGCCACCCATATGTTTTCGGCTTGCCCCAGAGGGAGGTCGCGAAACAAAAACCACTAGATTGATGGCCTAAGGAGTGGGTCGACATGAGGTTCAACCCCTCTAGTACCATATCCTAACACTCAGCTCGAGAGAGTGAGTGGGGTAAAGCGTAGGCTGGCTTTTTGCGGCAAATGGGTGTCCGAGAGGAACGCATTTGAAACGGGGTAAGTTGCCCGAGAGGAAACTTATTTCCATTTAAAGCTTAGCCTAGTCATTATTATCTTGCAAATTTCCTATTGAAAGCATGTACCCAACGATTTATCTCAACGTGTATTGCGGCAACATCCCAAGAACCTTCCCCATACTTGATTTTCTTGTTTATTTTGTTGTTTTATCACTTGTTACAAAATCCCTTTTGATAATTGACACTTCTGTGTCACTCCCTTTCATTTACAATGTATTTTATCGCAAATATTTTTATCTATGACTAATTCGAACGAAATTCTAATTGGCTACTGATTCTCAAAATTGCTCCCTTGGGACACGACCTCAACCCTTGGTTGGGCTACTATATTATCGACGATCGTAGACACCTATACCCTAGGATAGTGTCATTGGTCACAATATGCATCAAAATAGCGCCGCTGCCGGGGAGTGGTGTTATTTGAGAATTTTTAGTTTAATAGAATTGTTGGTCTTATTAGTACTAGTTTACTTACCTAATTCTTAGTTTTGTCTAGTTGTTTACATGTTGAGGCAGGAAAATGAGTATACATGATGGATATGGTGGACCAATGGAGCACCTTCCAGCAGTAGTGATGAGGTTCAGGGATCACATCCTGAATTTCAAGCATCTAGAAGGAGAACCCTTTCATGAGTCATGGCTGAGGTTTATAACACTATTGACGCAATGTCCAACTCATGAAATACCCATTGTAGCTCTACTGAAATGCTTATACAGGGGTCTAAATCATGGAAACAGAGAAATAATGAACCAAATTATGCCAAGTGACCGTGAAAAATACCCATATGAGACCGCAACCCAATTCCTTGACCTTGCAGCTAAAATCAACAAGGACACTGAGAAGGACCAACAACTGATCATTTTGCTAAGTCAGATGGATAAATTGACCCACAAGATCGAGGAATTGGAGATGGTGTCCAGAGATCAAAGCAAATGCAGGCCAAAGACTGAGCAAAGAGGATCTATGGATAGTGAAAATAAGTGTATCGAAGATATGCTATTAATCATTCTTCATAAGCTAAATGAGCAAGATAGGGTGCTAGAAAAGATTACAGAAAGTGTAAAGTGCTAAATCAGATGAGCAACTCTCACTCTAGATCTATCCAACTAATCGAAACTCTCCTAAGTCATGTGCTTCCTTAGGCTCATCCGCATGAACAAGTGGGATCACCTAGATGCACTAGGTGCAACCCCAAAAATTTGATTTAAGCATTGACTTGCGTCGTGCCACGACGTTAACTAAGGCGCTGTTTGGGAGGTAACCCAAAACCTTTACGAGCTTTAGTTTAATTCTAGAAATAATGGTGTATTAATTTCGTAGGAGAAAACGTGGAGAATGAATGAAAAAATATGGATTGGTAATTGATAGTCCCATTCGGCGAGTCACCGAACTATTCGGCGACTTCGATCTAGACCGCCGACAGACTCAAGATCCAAGCTATACTCTGTAACAATCGGCAGCGAGGGCAATCACTTGGCATAACGCTGAATCATTCAGCGGTACCTACTAATATCACCGAATGAGCAACAACTGGACAGTTTTTAAAGGCCAATAGTTTCAAAAATGGAAAAATGTTCATTTTCCACTCAATTTCTATTGTCGTAAAGCCGCACCTAGTAAGTAATTTTCCTTATCTCTACACTCCTGGTATTTTAGTTGCCGATTAGTGCTAAAGTGTGGGATTACATTGCTTCCTAGCATTTCAACACAGTTCAAGCAGCATAAAAGGTTGGTTTCTCCCAAATCCCAAAACTACTAAAATTTTGTTCTCTTATTAAATTCAAACTGGGTGGATTGACATGTGCTAGGCCTCTCTCTGATAAACCTATCTTGTCTAAATGCCAGATTCGATCTGAGAATCGTGCCTAATTGATCTTGATTTTTGAAATCCCTCTTTACCTGTGCGTGAAATGATTTAAGTTTTGGGTGGATGAATGTCATGGGTCTTAGTTTAATTTCACGATTGCAACTGTTAATTGTATTTTGGGAGTTTGCGAGGTCGAATTCGAATTGAAGGAAGGCACGTTAGGTTGTTTAGCGAATAGGGTCGGGTTCGTCAAACAACTAGGCGGTTCGCCTAAAGTGGCTCCGTTCGCCCTCTGTCTGCATTCCTGAATCTTCATTGCACTGTAACTTTCAGCGAATAAATCCTTGATCGCCGATAATAGTCGGCGATTCACGGATGGAACTTTCTCATCGCCGACTAGTGAAAGCTATTAGGGAAATATCTTAGGCGAGCTCGACCCAACTCACTAAAGAGATTTGGCGATTCGCCGACGAGTTCGGCGCATCTGTCTGCCACTAAAGGTCTGCACCACTGATTTATTTATTTCTAACTTACTCCTTATTGATTGCAAACATGGCCAGACCCAAATTTACAAGAAGTAGCAAGCCAACTCAGAGCAAAAAAAAGGGATAACAATCAACGATGATGCAGCTGCATCCAAAAGCAATGTTGCGAAACTTTCCAATACGAGCATCAAAGGCAAGGGCAAGGACAAAATCGTTGACCTATCAGATGCAAGCTTCGATAGCATGGGTTTTTACACCAATGACCCAACAACATACGATAGTGAGAGTATGAGTTCAGATGAAGATGAACTAATAGAGGCACGGAGGAATGAGCTACGATCCAAGGATAAATCTGGGAATGATTATTGCTTCCGAAATCCATATGCGTGCAAAGCAAAGCCAGGCATCTCTTCCTTTTCCGGTATTAATCACTACATTGTGCAGAAATTCCCGAGTACCTCTGGATGCCAAGAAGGATGTAGAAGTGATGCCCACAACCTCGACCAATATCCGAAAGATCGAAGCCGAATATCTTAAGGATCAAGCAGAAAAGAATCAGATTGAAGTGGCAGCCACTGGATCTACGCCTACAGAAGCACTTATGCTCACTCCAGCTCTTGGACCTTCAGATATATCCATTACCACTGCTACTTCCACTGACACTCTAGGTTCCTCTTCTGCTGTTTCCAGACCCCTACTCACCCACGCTTCCCTAATTCGGATGGGACAAATGGCCCTTTCTGCCGATCGTCGGGCTGCTTGTTTAGAAGCCGTTGTTCCAGGCATGATCCAGACGACCCTAACTGATGTTGTGACACCCCTGAACACTACCATTAATGCCCTAGCGGCCAGGATAGAGGTGTGTGAGCACAAGAAAGGGTCCACTAATAAGATAAGAGTTTTAAATGTTTCCATTGTTGAGCTGCGAGAAATGTGAATCACTTGAAGGCCATTGATGTGTCTGTGGTCTTTGGGACAGTGGAAGTTCCAGCCATGTTTGAGAGTCCACAGACTACTACTGGATATGGGGATAAAGCGGAGTAGACAAAAGATTCTGGAGCATTAGCAGAGACTGATGAAGGGATGTTCGAGGGAGCTGCAACAAACGATATAGTAGATACTGAGGAAATCATGATAGATGCTGTTGTGCAGTTTTCCTTGGCAAAAGCTCCTGCTGCGGGATTCAGTGGGGCCGGTCCTTCTGGAGGTTACTCCCAGCACTGAAGCCCAGATATATGAGTCGATCAAGTAGCCAGGATCCCCTCTTTAACTCCCTCTTTGTATTTCTTTACTCCACCTTTCGGATTCGTTATTATTTTTCCTATCTTACTTGTCGATATATTTTTGTTTATTCGCATTTGAGGACAACTGCTTTTATTTGTGGTGGGGTGAGGCTCACGCCTTTTGTGTTGACATTCATGTTTTGTTGTCTACTTTAATTTGTGTTTGAAATACTAATTTTCTGTGGATGTTTGAGCTCATGGCTCCTGTTGTTCTAATTGAAAACAATTTTGATCCTTCCAAAAAAAAAATTGCCACCTCTTGTGTTGAAAGTGGCCATTCTTTTGCAAAAAAATTTTAGTCTCGATTTCGATCAGTACCGATGACTTGAATAGTGCTCCCAATTGAACAAACACGAATGCACGACTACTACGAGGCCAAATGAAGTTACATAGACAATATGTGCACTCTTTGCATCTCGTTGTGACTAGCCATTTATCGAATTGATTGTCTTGTGAGGACCGTTGCACACTAGCGAACGTGTCTATTCTTGTTTGACTGAAGTATCGATGCCTTGTGTGATTGATATCATTCAAATATACCTCTTGAAAAGAAATATAAACGATCGTATGCAATATATTTACCCAACTATGAGTCGGGGTCGATCCCACAGAGAATATGGAAGAATATTGTCAATAGCAAATATTTAACTCGATAGTCGTTATATAAAAATGGGGGGATTTAAATTGAAATAAAAACAATAAAAAGATAGCTTTGAACTAAGTATTTATTTATATTCAGATTATTAAAAGTAACTAGGAATGTGTTCCCCATAAGCTCATAACGCGGTAATCCTAATAATAGTAATCCTTTTCTAGTGTATTACATGCAAAGTGATAAGCTAGGTATCTCTAAATCCTTAATCCGGCATCTAAAGAATTTCACCCCGCACATTGATCCGGCTACGTGTGTATAATTTACTAACCCTTACCTTTACCTCATATTAGACATCATAATCGATGTTTGGCTTAGTTATTACTTCGCACCAATCGACACTAGCCTATTAGATAGTATCACACTAAATCTATGTTGATAATTCTTTTCTTATTAACTACCTCCTTGGTCCGGCAAGTAGCAACAAGGCGAGTTCTAACGCGTGCACTCGTTAAAAAAACTTCTAAACGAAAGAATTATCAATGCATGCAAAACACTATTCAAGAATTACTTATTTACTATTCATACTTTGTTAATCGCTCATGGATCCCACAACCCTAGTTGTGAAGTTTAGTTACCCATAATAGCAAGAACACAATTCACACTATTAGATGAAGAAATCATGAACTTACGTAGAACGAATAATAAACCCAGAATTTCAACTTGAGTTGCAAAGCCAAAATCTTCAAACGAATGTAGAAAATCAATAATAACTAGGGTTGCAACTTAATCTCCAAAGACACAAAGTAAAACTAGAATAATAATGTCTAACCCCCAAAAACGAGGTTTACAAGCCCTATTTATAGAAAACAACTCCTAAATAAAAAGGGAAACGAATTAAGGAAAGTTTGTTCAGGTACAGTTGCTGCCTGATATGTGGACCAGCAGAGAAGTTTTTCTTTCCTTATTTGCATATAAATTATATTAATATTATATTAACTTATTTCCATTAAGCTGCCTGCTTGATTTCCTTCTTCAACTTTCCATTTTTAATT
>NW_006239024.1:78003-79124 GCF_000226075.1 Solanum tuberosum | reverse complement strand
AGGCCAAATGAAGTTACATAGACAATATGTGCACTCTTTGCATCTCGTTGTAACTAGCTATTTATTAAATTGATTTTCTTGTGAGGACCATTGCACACTAGCGAGCATGTCTAGTCTTGTTTGACTGAAGTATCGATGCCTTGTGTGATTAGCTTACTTTGAACCATGCATGAATAAACCGATAATTTTCCCCGTTAGACCAATTGGTTTAGAAAGGTATGCTTTTGAGATGATCTTAGGCAACTTTTGAAGAGTGTGAACCAACTTAACATATACCTATTTTTGGGGCATACCAGTGAGCGTGTGAAACTCTCTTGAACACCCCTTGAACCTTACTTTTTTTGGAAGAACCTTGATAAACCTAGACCTTAATTGATCCACTACCTATAATCCTCTTGAATTGTGGTTTAGTGAATAGCCAACTTAGGACAAAAAGCCTAAGTTGGGAGTATGGTGAAAAGGAAAAGGAGAAGTCAAGAAGTGCTATAAGAAGTCTCCCTTAACCCATGATGTTGCAGAACAATGGAATCCTCCTAAAAAAAAGAAATTGGTGGAATAAAGTACAAAGGATATTGGGATTCCAAGCAATTCATGGGAAATGAATAAAAGGATGACTTAGAAGCACTAGAAAAAGAATTGATAAAGGAAAAGAAGGGAATGCCTTGAGTATACCACATCTCATGAGGAAAGAGTCACTGAGCCTTAACGACCATACCTTTACACTCAGCCTCATTACAAGCTTTAGAAAGACCTTTTTGATCTTGAGTAAGCTGGATCAAAAGTCAATTGGAAAATAAGGGTAAACCTATGGGTGAAAACATGCATTGTGTTCCTCTTTTTAGTGTGAGCGTTGTATCTGATTCCTAATCTTAAATTGACTCATATCTGTGTGTGAATATGGAATAATTCTTTACATGAGGGCATTTAGATACTTTTGCTGAGCTTGAACTTGCACAAGTAGCAAGTATTGCGAGCAGGAGAATCTTTGGTAATGGTGTGTCACAATTTGAATCTTCGAGTACATAAGTGATCTTTGCATAAGTAAATTGAGTCTTGTTGTGTGCATTCATGACTTAGTCGTGTGTAGCACTGTTTGAGGCACCCTATTTGAACTGCTGAAC
>NW_006239024.1:77124-77819 GCF_000226075.1 Solanum tuberosum | reverse complement strand
TATTTGAAGTTTTACTGGAAGCATGGACACTTAGGCGCAAAATGGAGAAAAAGGGGCTGAAAAGAACAAGTAATGAAAGTCTATGGATCGCTGAGTCCAACTTGGCAAGTCGCTGAATTGACATGCACCGCCCTTTGTTCGAGTGCGCAAAGCCTTGAAGGAAGTGGATCGAAAGGAGAGGAAAGAAGCAGTCGTCGATTAGTTTCGCGAAGCAGTACTGTACCGCACAATGAACCAGAATAGGAGGATGCTGAAAGCAAGACACTAAAGGTGATGAGCTGATTAAAGGGCGGATCGCCGAGTTCATCGTCGATCTCGACTAATGTCACCAAACGATCCTCTGCAGCACAATCTGTGATAACTATAAATACTAGTTAGAGTTGTAGTCTTAGTGTGGAACAATTTTAGAGTAAAATTGTTATTAGTCTATAGTAAATTTCTATATTTTTCTCTCAAGTTTGGAGAGGGTTTTGTGGAGACTTGAAGAAAGGAGTTCATCTTCCACAAGTTGGAAGTGGGTCTTCTTTATTCTTCATTTTTAGCTTAATTCAAGGTTTAATTTCTTATACCCAGTTAATTTCATTATCATGATAGGTATAATTTC
Source organism: Solanum tuberosum (assembly GCF_000226075.1). Taxonomy (NCBI): domain Eukaryota; kingdom Viridiplantae; phylum Streptophyta; class Magnoliopsida; order Solanales; family Solanaceae; genus Solanum; species Solanum tuberosum. The sequence continues at coordinate 77,215 of NW_006239024.1, read as the reverse complement.
TTATTTCTTGATGTGTGGCTAAAAACCCCATTCTTGGGGTGTGATTTAGCAAATATGGATTGATATTCTTGTTGGGTCTTGCTTGCTGATA
>NW_006239024.1:6749-76733 GCF_000226075.1 Solanum tuberosum | reverse complement strand
TGTATTGCGGTCACATCCCAAGAACCTTTCCCCATACTTGATTTTCTTGTTTATTTTGTTGTTTTATCACTTGTTACAAAACCCCTTTTGATATTTGACACTTCTGTGTCACATCCTTTATTTTACAATGTATTTTATCGCAAATGTTTTTAGCTACGACTAATTCGAACGAAATTCTAATTGGCTACTGATTCTCAAAACCGCTTCCTTGGGTCACGACCCCAACCCTTGGTTGGGTTACTATATTATCGACGATCGTAGACACTCATACCATAGGATAGTGTCATTGGTCACAATAAGCATCAGTCAACATCTTCTTGATGTTTTCATCCCTCTCTTTCTCTTTTGTCCAGTTGCTCTTGTGTTAATCTAAAATGAAATGGAGAAACTTGATCCTCTTTGGTGTACCACGCTTGGTTTATTCTAGTCATGTCATCTAGAAGAAATGAGGCTACCTCAAATGATTGCAACATTATTCCTCCTCGTACCAACTGATCAGCCACTCCTTTATTAACCTAATCGAGGCTCCAGTAGAAATATTGAAGTAACAAATCGTTTGGTAGCCCATGAGTTGGGCATTTAAGTAGGAACTTCTTGAATCTCACCCATGTTTCATGGAGAGGTTCCCCCTCCCGTCGCTTGAAACCATGAATTTCATCTCTAAGTTTCATCATCCTTGATGGAGGGAAGAATCATGTGTTAAATGCAATAACCAGCTCCTCCTATGATGTGATGGAATTTTTTGGTAACTCGGTTAACCACTTATTAGATTCTCCCTTTAAAGACAAAGGGAACAACCGCAGCCGAATTGACTCTTGTGACACACCTTTGAATGAAAAAGGGCTACAAACCTCTGTAATGTTTCTCACATGCTCGTGCGGGTCTTCATGATCTAGTCCTCCATATAGTCCCCTCATTTGGAGAAGGTGCAGAGTTGTGCGAGTGACTTCAAACATCGAATTCCCATCAGCTTATGGGATGCAAATTGCACCCATTCCACCGGATTGATCCAGGTTGTAGATAGTATTGATGTCATCTATACCGTCTCGATGACCTTCTTGACTGTCATTCATCTCTGCTTCACTCTTGTCCACTTCTATGTGGTCCAGCCAACACTTACACAACGCAGCCAAAACTAATTTAACTACAGCCAACAAATTTGAGAGTGACAAACCTTCAATCAAAGAATTCTAAGTGACGCTACTCACTGGCAGCGGTGCCATTTTGATAAAATGCTATCAATGATACTTCCTGCAATACTAAGCATCATCGATCGTTTAATAGTAATATAACCCAACCAAGGGTTGGGGTCGAGTACCAAGGGAGTAGTTTTTCCTTCAAATTCAAAAATGAAACTTTGACAGAATCTCTTCAATGTTATACTTGTTATGCCTTCACGGTTATGGTTATATTTAGCAAAATTTCAATCCAACTTCACGAATAAATACGAATTAAACAAATGCTAAAGTAGAACTTGGGGAATTGACCAGCCAATTGTCGAATTTTACTTTAGAGGGTGAATGTTGATACGAACAGTAGGTTATTTTGTTGTGGGTAGGTCGGGCCATATATAAGATAACTTTCTCACAAACAATTACCTTTTCTATGATAAATTCTCTCGAACTTCATCACTGATCGGCACATGCCCAGCCCTTTGTCCTCATCAAATCCACTCTCTCGAGGTGGATACAAAGGATAGATCTCAGATTTCACTCTCTCGAGCTGAAATCCATGTAACCCACTACTAAGGATGCTAAGATTGCTACCTTGGTTATGTTCTTCTCTTTCCATCAAGCTCACAACGCGAAATCAATTACACTAAATATGCAAAACAACTTCAAAACGCAATAACAATTCAGACCCACTTCAAATTAACCTCCCTATTTGTATTTCAACAATACCCACTTAACAAAACTTTAGCAATTGGCTTCATAGTCAAAACCCCAAGAGAAGGGTTTTAGCCACTCATATCAAAAGTAGAAAAATTAACATCTGTTCTTCTTCCTATAAGTGAATACAGAAATGAGATTTTTTTATGAAGAAATCAGCTAAAACTCTTTTTAATTACAAAATCTTTAAGAATATTTAGATAAAAATCCCTCTCAAGAGCCTTTGGTGGTATCCTCTCTCTAATTGGTTTGTTCCCTCTTTTCTAAATACCCTCTCTCCTTCCCACAAATCAATTTAAATAAGTCTAATATGTGACTGTTACAGACTATTCGGCTAGGTTAGTCGGATGTCACTGATAGGTCGGCGACGCGCCGATTGTTCTTTATCTCGCCTTCAATTTTCACTCTTTCTTGGATCAGCTACTATAACTTTAGGCGATCCAGATCAGGATCGCCGAACACTTCCGCGAATCGCCTTATGTCTATTATTTCTCTCATTAGCGTGTGTTCAGATCTTCTTCAGCAATCTTTGGGGACCTAATTGTCCTTCGCCGAATAGATCGGCGACTCGCCAACAGGCTCTATTGCTCGCCAAAATTACCCTGAGTTTAGCTCCGACATTCAGTAACTTTAGGCGGTATCATGGCTGTTCGGCGATCCGCTGAATGCTCTTTTCTATTGCCAACGTGGTCATCTCTTCGAGGGCATAGCACAATAGAACATTAGGCGAGACCATGGCCATTCGGCAACTCACCCAATGGTTTGGGTGATCTTCAGGCCTTTTCTTCTTCTTTCTTTTATTTGCCTTGTTCCTTTTGGATCCATAGTGTCCATGCTTTGTCCCTAAGTTCAAATGTCTGAAATTCAAGTATTTACATCAGTTATTGAGACAAAATGAACATTTAAGGACATTGATTCTATTAAAATCAAGCCCTAAATGAGTCCAAACTATGGACTCATCAATGTCCTTGATGTGATGACTTTAAGATTTTGGGGATAATAAGTGTTAGACTTTAGAGGTTTATTTGATTTGTTACTTTAATAAGTTTTGAGCTTCCGCATTATAGTTGGTATTCGTAGTTGAATTATTGATATATGTTGGGGTTTGGATTCCTTGCTTTGCCCACTTAGGAGGTTAAGTGTGGGTGCCACTCAATACTCATTTTGGGTCGTGACAAACTTGGTATCAGAGCATTAGTTTCCGTGATCTGATCACACAAAGACAAGTCTAGTAGATTCTTGCGGAACGATACGGGGATTCCTTTACTTTTCTTCGAGATGCTATAGGACTTTAGGAAAACTTTATTCCTTCTTTCTTTCGTGCTACTACTTGAACCCAATTTGTATCTAGGTGATAAGAATTTGTATTTGAACTTCTTCACTCTATTTCACATATGGTTAGTACTAGAGTATTAGAAGTTGAAACAACAACACCAAAAAGAAAAAAAATGTGTCCTTAGAAATAGGTATATTTTCTTAATACTAGAAAGAAAAAAAATGTCCTTGGAAATATGTATATTTTCTCGATTGACTACAGGGCCTGTAATGACTAGTGATCAACATGATTTTTTTATGAACTTCATAAAGTTGAAATCTTTATTCTTCATGGGTACTGATTATGAAGATCCTTATGCTTTCATTGTTGATTTTTTTGAGCTGCTTCATAAAATGAATATAGTGGAGAGTCTTAGTGTTGAGTTTGTGACATGCTAGTTTTGGGGAGACGCCAGAATGTGGTGGCGGTCTCATGTTGAGTTCTGACCAATAAAGGCACTACCTATGACTTGGGAAGCATTTTCTAACTTCTTCATGGTGAAGTGCATATCTTGTACTTTGATAGGCACTTCCTATGACTTAAGGCAACATTGTCTAGCTTCTTCATCCAATTATATATCCCGTACTTTGAGGGATAGGAGGTAGAGGGGGTGAATCCAGATGATTTTTCCAAGGTGACAACATTCAAGAAGTTTCATAAGGGAAGGCTAGATAATGAACACCATTACTTGGAAAATACAGTTAGTGAAGTTGTCGTAACACATATAGGTTGCTTAGCGAATGATGAAATTATGTTGCGCCAAGTGAAGTCAGAATCACTACTACAATTTTATAGATTGAGTGTATACCAAAGAGGGTCATGATATAAATTAGGTTGCGCCAATTGAGGTTAGAATCTTAACCATTGATTTAAGAAAGAATGCAGATTGCTTGGGGGTAGAGACAGAATGGATTTGTTAATGCTTTATAGTTATTCAATAGGTAGAATTGTGTGACCTATTCAGCTACGATCTTCTCGATAGGTATGACGTGTGATGGATCTAAAAGACTTTTACGATGTGGTTCTAGTGTTATATGGAAATGAATACGTTGATTGTCAAGTGGGAATACTAACTACTTAAGCAGTTAGTTGTTGTATGATGTGCACACAATGAGATTCAGTGTTGCATTGATCACATTTGAGAAACTAACTAGTTTGTTACTATGGATGCTTGGGTTAAGCATTGTTTTAAGGAAGTTTATAGTGGTGGATCTTTGGTACGGTATTAATGCATTAGGTAGTGCAGTCTATCTTGAGGGTTTTAGGACTAGTGATTTTATCTTAAGCTCCAAAGGAGTGGATTGATACCGGAATGACAAACTTATGTATGAAGAAAGTCAGTGAGTATACTCGGGTGAATACAATTGAAGATTTTAGTTAGAAAGTTTGTATAAAATTTGGATTAGTCCTTTGGATCTCATCGATATAATTGAGTTGAGGTGTCATGTCGATGAAAAGGTTGACATCGTGGTGATGACAAGGGCATAATGAGCATCACGGTAATATGAGTTAGTGATGGATTGTGATTGACATGCAACTATAGAATACAGATTGTTGAGTAAATAAATTTTGTATGGTAATAATGACTTGTGAGTATCTAAAGTTGCAATTTTCTACTATTTATTGAGTAACGTGGTTGTATGGAAAGTTGTGAGAGATGTTAGGGCATCACTTGAATAGAATTTAAAGGTCTAGCGTCATAATGAGAATGAAATAAAATTAGTGGGATGTGTGTAGCCTTCGGAAAGGGGTGAGAGTAAGAATATTTTCTCCAGTTGCAAGGACTTAAAAGGTATCTTCAAAAGGATTGAGAATTGGGTTCAGAGATGCGTAATTTCATCCATTTTGCTCTGGTTATGGTAATAGTGTCACGTGTTCATCAGATAGGTGAAAAAACTAATGGATAAGACTTGACAAAGAAGTGTACATACGTCCAGCCCGAATGTGATGATAAGTTCTTTTGTGGTTTGAGTTTGGTACTGAGTACATTTGGATTTTTAGTGAAGGATATGGTAAGATCGATGGAGAGACGATTAATGATAAGACAAGATACATGAATTCATAAAAGTCTTCAAGGTATGAGCTAATATTGATAGATAAGGGGATTGGATTACATAGTTGGATTCACAATTCAATTTTTTTTTGTAAGTCTACATTCGTAGTGGTATATTTTGTCAAGATATGAATTTATAAGATAAGAAATGATCGTTCAATTTGGTATTCAGTATTTGGAAGGACTTATACATGGTTTTGGTCATAAAGTTTGTTACTTTTGATTTTTAAAGGACACAAGGAAATGTTTCAGTTAAAAGTGTTGGTTTAGAGTATAAGGTAAAATGTCATGGGTTGTTGGTAAAAGGATGAGATCGGTAAGCGATCTAGAGAAATTAACAAGAGTCTGATATATTGAAGGGTCGAGATATTTAGAATTTTGGACCTTGAGAAGAATTTGAGAAAAGTGAAGGAATAAGACCTCTCGTATTAACCCTTGGGGGTGTAGTTGAAGGTTTTATTGATTTTTGCCTATGTGTTTAGATATGACTGTGAGATGTGAACTAGTTCGATACAGACTTACTAGGAGTTTATCATTGACTTTTATAAAGATTGAGTTTTGGTTTCGGTGATAAACGGTGAGCTATGAAAAATTTAGTGTTTTACGTGGGGTTAGATTGCTCAAATTATGATAGATGACTTAAGAATGATGTACAAGGTGATATATAATTCTACATGGTTATTAAGAATTTAGAGTTGGGTTAATACTGCTCTATCGATGGGACTACATAGAATGTTAAGATGCGTTACATAGACATTTGATGGTGAATAGAAGTTATGAGCTTATACTATACAAAATAATTTGAGTGACCAAGAATTTCCCTAAGTGTTGGCATGAGGTATGTGATGGTTTAGAATGGTAGCTAAAGCATGGTATGTAGAAGTGGTGTGGAGTTGACTTTGGGTGTGATTTAATAGTTTTATCTCGATGGAAAAGTACTATCAAATTTGAAATTAGTGCTATTAGCCTTTTTTGAGACTCGTATTTGTCATCAAAATGCTTAAATAGAAAGAGAGATAGTCATAGTTTGAACATGTATTTGATAAGAATACTTTGACACTAATGATGGTTTGGGAGTAAGGTAGATGATCGGTCTGGTTATGATGTTTTGTTAGTATTAAGACTGTTAACTTGAGTGGATGTGGGGTTCGATAAACCAAGTATGTGTGTAATTATAATAGGGACTAAATTGGTGATCATGGGTAGCTAGAAAATCAAAGAGATAGAGTCAAATGAATGAAAATGTTTGATATGGGCACTATGGAGAGAGTATCGAGAGTTATTCGACCTTGGTTATGTACATTCTTATGTGACAAACAATTTCATTCTGGGCATGGTTTAGAGTATGATTCACTTTCTACGTCCATGTGTGTTTTCGCTTCTATGGGTGAGTCCTTAGTAGTGGATCGGGTGTACCGATTTTGTGAGAGATAGAGTCGGAAGAATGAAACTGTTTGATATGGGCCCTATAGAAGGAGTATCTAGAGTTATTCGACCTTGGTTATGTACATTCTTATGTGACAAACAATTTCATTCTGGGCATGGTTTAGAGTATGATTCACTTTCTACGTCTATGTGTGTTTTTGCTTCTATCGGTGAGTCCCTAGTGGTGCATTATGTGTACTGATTCTGTGATTGTCATTCTGGTAGGGTGGCATCCTTAGTTAGACTTGTTCATTCCAGTTATGGAAGATTTGGTGTTGTTTGGGATAGTTGAAGTATACTAGTGATTCTATACGCATAACTTTACTTATGATAATTTATAGGAGAGCTACCATGAAAATTTACAGTTGTTCGATAGACTTAAGATTAATCTCATCATCGGTATCATGTTTTGGTTATGTGTGATTGAATGTGGGGAACATTGTGTCTAGATTTTTCATTCTTAAGGTTTGTCTATAATAGCTACTAATCTAGCATTTCGATAGTGTTGTTAAAGGTTTTATAAGCTTGGGTGTATCACTCAATGGTGGTTACTTGATCATTTCCATTGTTGGATCAGATGAGTTTGATTTTACTTGATGTCTAAAGATCATATTTTTATAGCTTAAAGTCTCGAGGAAATATTATAGTTGTGAGGATGTAATCTTGATAATTTCAGTGATGGTTGATGAATTACGTGTGTGGTGGTTGGTTCGGGTTCACTCCTGGTTGTAACCAATATTGATTCAGGATTTTATCATGGTTATGTTAGAAAATATTTGTCCTGATGGTTGTGTCAAGGTTTAGTGGAAGAATCGGTCAGTTGAAGAGTCCACTTGAGAATAGTTTTGTTGTTAGTTGAGTTTACATACAACAACAATTATCATTAGAGTATTGAGATGGCCCCATTTAAGGCATTGTATGGGAGGAGGTGTAGATCTCCAATTGGTTGGTTTGATACTTTTGATATGAGACCTTGGGTACTAATATTTTGAAGGAATTGTTGAGACAACTACCCTTTCTTACCCTCACCTTCTGTTGATCATTCGAGGATGAACAATGGGTAAATTGGTATCTAATGTAACGACTCATTTGGTCGTTTTGAGTACTAGAGCCTTTTATTTCAGAAAATACTTTCCGATAGATTTTAAAAGGGTGTTTTGGACTATTCGTAATTATAAGTATGAAATTAGTGGGGTAGTTTTAATAATTTATTTAGTTGGAGGTTAAAGGAAATAACAGTAAAATTAATAGTGGGTCACTTTTACCATTTATAGTTGGTCTTATATAATAATTAGAGAGTAAATATTTTGTAGAAGGAAGAAGGGTTTGAGGCGAGTAAAATGGCGATAGCATCACGTAAGTTTTCACAAACTCTGTGTGCATTCATATGTTGGATTTGATAAATATATTAAGACGTCATATTATGTATATTGTTGGATATAAAGGGAATGATTGATTATAGCTTAAATTTTGGATTCTTAAAGGCTAAACGACAATTCCTATTTGCTATGTCTTTTAAATTGGATGATTTTGGAATAAGTTTTTTGGTGGGTAATTGTAACAACCCTCAAAATAAAGTAGGATAAAGTAGAGCCTCACATGGGTTTTATGCATTAATAACTTGCTAAAATAATGAAGAATAGCCTTTTTAGTTAGTTTTAAAGAGTTTGGAAGTCAAACGTCAAGGGACGACCAAGACGTTCGGAAACTTAGTCTTTTTACGTATTGGTGTGTTCTAGTATGTTGTTTCATGTTTTTATGTGTTGTTTGGAGTCTAAAATCAGTGGGGGTGACCCAAGTGTCTTAATAAATGTTTTTAGGGTCAAAACGTTCGGGTACGACTCCCCGTGACCACCCTAAGGCAGCTTGAAAATGCTCATGGAGGGAGCATGTCCGCATCGCGGACTAGCTCCACCATAGGCAAAATTTTTGGTCCGTGTCGCGGACTCTACTCTCTCGAAATGTAATTTCTAGAAACTTATGGGAACACCTCCGCGTCGCGGACTGGTTCCCCGATAAAATCTCCGAAAATAAAACTCAAGTTTGACTTGTTTAAAAGGTCCAACTAAGTGAGGGGTGGTTTGGGTACTTTTGTAAATTATTATAAACGGTTATTCTACCTATTTTTGGGTATTTTAAGTTGGTTAAAACCCCAAAACCTAGAATTAGACCCCATTCTTCAAATTGACCCTTCCCTCTCAAAAATAGATTCTCTCAAAAACTCCATTGAAGACCTTGATGAAGCTCAAGCTAGAAGATGGGTTTTCAACTGATTTCTTCTTCAATTTCATGGGTCTTCAATAATTAAGGTATGGTAACTCTTGATTCTTGAATAACCTCTCATTCAAGGAGTTCTATCAAAGATTTTCAAAAGTGATTCAAAGACCAAAATTCCCAATTTTCAATCTAAACATGGGTCCGATACCAAATAATTTTCTATATCATTATATTGATGAATTAATATGGAATTAAGGTTCTTAAGATAATTTTCAAAGGAATTCTTGAAGAACCCATGATACCCAAATTCTCGAAAATTGGCCTATGATGTGGGTCTTTGTGAATATGATCTCTATTGGTGAAATTATATTTAGATTAGATTGTATTGATGTTTCCTATGATTATCTATACTTATTCATGTTGAATTGTTGGTATATTGAAGAGTTGAGAATTATGGCCTTATGGGCAAAGTTATGGGTTTATCCCTTTGTTTATTTCTTGTACTTAGATTATGTTTATGTTATTGAATTACATTGTTGATTCGTATTACTATCTATGCCAATTGATTATGAATTTTTGAGGATTGATCCATGGTGATCATGGCTTGGAGAATTGGTAAGTTGACCTAACTTCTAGTCTATAGTATGAGAATTGATATTGTGTGGTTTGGTCCACTTATGGTGGCGGTGTTTATTTCTTGTCTATCTATTTGGTAAGTTGACCTAACTTCTAGTCTATAGTATGAGAATTGAGATCCACTTATGGTGGAGGTATTTACTTCTTGTCTATATATGCATGTTGATATCATGTCCTTGAAGGCAATAGATGTGAAGTGAATTGATGATTATGATGCATATGTTTATGAAGTTATGCTATGGAGGTTATGTATGAAATCCTCAATGCTAGCATGATGTTTAAAGTGTGTTGATGATGAGGAGTATAATGTGAATGATAATGTTAGGGATAAGGTGTGGTCTACATGATTGATTATGTTAAGTACTATTGTGGAATGACCCCTACTTATATGACCCCTATATGAATGTTTGATTATTTACATGTTAGGAGTACCTATTCAATGTTGAATGTGTCCTTGTCTCCTATGATGAAGTGTGGGTGTGTGGTCTAGAATCCCTCAAGGCTTTATATGTGAATTGCTCATTATTTGGGGACATTGTGAAAGTGTTGTGATCCCTTGAAGGGAAGTGCAACTCAATATCAATGTCGTTGCTATCATGTCACTATGAGGACCAATATGCACACACACACTCTACATGTATAGCTATGAATTTGATGTGTTATGGTGTCTATTGAAAGGTTAACTCTTATATGCACCCTTACATCTTATTATGCATGCAAAGTGTATGATTAGCAAGATATGAATATGTGTTGCATAAAGGTGTTTATGTGAAAGGCTTTCTCACATATGTACACACACATGAATGAATGAATAAGGTTTACGATAATCTAGTGAAAGTGAGTCTCTTGAAAGGTTTCCGCAATTGTACTCTAAACTAGACTATGTTATGAATATGGTATGACTATGTGAAAGGTCATTCTCACATAATGTAGGCTCTATGATGAAAGGTCATTCTCATCTTAGAAACCTTTGAGCTATATGATATGAGGGATTAAGTCCCTAAAGCCTATTTTATGAACTAATGTTAAATAAAGGCTTAAAGATGTTTAAAAAGGGAGTTGGAGCTTAGCACCGAGTGAACATGAAAAATGAGAGTGGGGACTTCACGTTTAGCAAGTCCGGCTTCCCACAAGAGAACCTTCACCTTTGCAAGTCTGGGTTCCCAACATAGATGTTTTCTCATGAGATGGAAACCTCCACGCCTAGCAAGTCAAGGTTTCTAGTATCAATCTCCTTGTTCTATAACTACGTTCCCTCGTAGGTCTTAGCTTAGTGGATCCACTAGATAGCTATTATGTATGTAGGTCCTACCTTGGCAAGTAGTACCCTCTCTTTTCGGTGTGGGAGTAGAACACCAGATTCCATGTAGCTCACATGGTCTATGTCGGTTATGGCAATGTCTCCCGAAAGTTAAGAAATGAACTAAGATAAGAATATGAACTCTAGTCATGATTTCTTGAAGAGTTACTTAGTGTAGGTAGGACTATGGACCCTACTTATGCATTGCACAAGTGGACTCTAAGGGAGGTTATGATTAGGCTCTTTATGTAATGAAAACTATGGCCTATGTATGTTAATATGAAAGCATGTTATGGTTGAATTTACTTATGTCAAGACCTGAAGTATGATTATGCATGTGAATTACACTTATGACTTCTTAATGGGTTTGCTTAGTATATGTGGGGGTATGGGACTCCATGTGTATATTGCACAAGTGAGCTTGTGAGGGTGGTTTACCTATGATATGAACTAAATGGGTTATGACTAATGATGTAGTAAATGAATGAGTCCTTATATGATGTTATGAAGTATGTGGTTTTATGTTCAATGTTAAATGAAGATGTTATGACTTGTTGAATATGATGTGCCTAGTCTATGGTGGCTTCCTAGGAACACTTGGTGTGAGTAGTATTATGGGATGCTACTTGCACATTGCACTAGTGTGACTTGGGGGTTGTCTTAGGTGATGGTTCCTATGTGAAGACTATGTCTTATGGTGTGCTTATGACTCTATGAATATTTGTGGTTGGATTGATGAAGGCTATATGTAAGTTCACCCTTGGTAACCTTAAGGTGATACATTGCACCAAGTATTCCCTAAGGGTTGCTTGAATGTGCCTAAAATGTTATAAGTGTCTCTACGTGCTATTATGAATGGTTTCCATGTGTATGATGATGTATGTGGTTTATATTGTTCCTATTGTATTAAATGTTCTTGAAGTTTCTCTAAAAAGGCATGATGCATGGTTTCCAACTAAATGTCCCTTTTAAAAGCATGGTTATCATACTTAGTGCATTCTTGTACTAACACCAATCTTCTTCATCTTTTTACACCAAGTGTAGGTGATGATGGCTAAAGGGCCTTTCCTAGAAGTGATGAGCTTGGCTTACTATTCCCAAGTTCGGGTGTGTCCTTAACTATTCAAGGGACCTTTATGTTAAAGAGTTTCCTTAAGTTCAATGTACTAGATAGTAGTTTCTTTGTATTGTAAGGGATGTGTCCCTCTTGTGTTGTAGTCGTGTTTAAGATGGCTACCTTGAGACGTAGTACTCCAATTTTGTATTAAAGGTTTAAATGAGGTGACTTTTTAAATCTTGTGTTATATTATGAAAAGTTTTAAATTTTCCGCTATTTTTCTAATGATAAATGCTATGACGAATACTAAGGGCTTGTATAAGACCTCCGAGAGGTCAAATACGCCGCTAATTAATAAGTAATGATTACTATTGGGGAATGATAATTGGTAGTATATGATAGATTTAGGGGTTAGAATGCATGGTTGTTCAAGTTACTGGTGGTAACGTGGTGGTCCTTATTTTATTGTATTGTTATAGGATTATTATTATGGCTATATAAGGATGACATTGAATAGTTAAAGGTGCATGTGATTGGAAAGTGGAGATCAAACAATTATGAGGAGAAACTAAGGTTGTACAATGACTGTTAATCAAATTTAAGTTCTGGACGTTGTTGTTAGTCTGCCACTGGTTTCGTAACCAGTGGCTTTCACCTTCATATATTAAAATATTTTGTTCTCACATTATAGACTATATTTTGAATAAATTGAGATAGGTAATTAAATATTAGGTGTATTGAATTAGTTAAATTCCACTAAAGTTATGCTAATTGGAGGAGTTAAAACTTACCCTTAGGTTTGAACTTTAGGAAATTGATTATAAATTCCAATAATATGAGTGTTTATAGACTCGTTAACTTACAAATTATGCATATATACTTGATAGATTGGAAAGGTTCGGAGGCATTGAGGAAAGGAAAAGTATTGGAGAAGTAGCTTGCTTGACTTCGGTTCTTCGGTGGTGGTAGGTTATGGTTATTCTATTTGATAGATAGACTCTTAATAGTGATTCATATGCATTGAATGATATTGTGAAGTTTTCAATGTACTTGATTGTGTGAGTGTGTAGCTTGGTTGTGTGGTTTGTGATTGGTCTGAAATCCTGAGACCGTGGAATTTATAATATTGAACCCTCTCTATCGAAGTGATGCCTTGAATAATGAAGGCTTGACGAAATATTGTTAATGAATTGAAAAGTGGTGATAATAAATGATAAATTAATGATATTATTGGATCGGAGTGTCACGTTCCGACACGGTATAATTGGATCTGAGTATCACGTTCTGACACGGTATTATTGGATCGGAGTGTCACGTTCTGACACGGTATAATTGGATCGAAGTGTCACGTTCCGACACTGTATTATTGGATCGGAGTGTCACGTTCCGACAATGTATAATTGGATCGGAGTGTCACGTTCCGACACAATAACATTAAAGGTAAAAGTTATTGAATTAACTTAATGTACTCAATCTCAAAGAACTCAATTCCCAAATTAATGTGGTTTGGAGACATGAGTCCTCATGTGTGATCTTGATATTGTTCACTGATTACGTACTTACTTTAGTTTTGCTGACACTGGTTCATGTGTTTGTTGCTTGCCACCTGCTAAGTGTCATAGTTGATTTTATACAATTATTCATTACATATTAGCTTCTATTTTGAGTTGGCCGATGACATCTACTCAGTACATGTTGCCCTATACTGAGCCCTACTTGTGTTTTTCTTTGTTTTCTTTTTGTGGAGTGCAGCGAGTGTATCAGTGTCCTCGACTCGCCCTCAGCTCTAGCTATTCTCCAGCACATCAGGTTCCAGGGTGAGCTATTCATTCCAGCTCATGTTGGATTCTCTTGGTCATGGCCTGATGTCCTTAGTTTTCGGACATAAACTATTTTATTCATTTATTTTGGTGTCTTTAATACTCTTAGACTTAGTATTTGAAGATTAGATGTCCTTGATGTGATGACTTTCAGATTTTGGGGATAATAAGTGTTAGACGTTAGAGACTTATTTGATTGGTTACTTTAATAAGTTATGAGCTTCCGTATAATTGTTGTTATTCGTAGTTGAATTATTGATATATGTTGGGGTTTGGATTCCTTGGTTCACCCACTTAGGAGGTTAAGCGTGGGTCCCACTCACGACTCATTTTGGGTCGTGACAGATTAATGCCAAAGATTGGGTACGATATCTAGAAGACATGAGATGCCATTGAAAAATATTATTGAGGTGGAAATCTTTGATAAATGGGGTATTGATTTCATGGGTTCCTTTCCAATCATCTAGTGAAAACCGATATATTCTTGTGGAGGTTGATTATGTGTCAAAATAGGTTGAGGCTGTATATTTTCCGACTAATGATTTAAGAGTGGTAATTAAATTCATCAAGAAGCACATTGTAACTCATTTTGGTACTCCAAGGGCGATCATAAGTGATTGAGGTAAGCACTTCATTAACTATTTAGTGAAGAATCTTCTTGCTAATTATGGTATATGACATAAGGTAGCTACAACGTATCACCTACAAACTAGTAGTCAAGTTGAAGTGTCGAATCGTGAGGTGAAGCAAATCTTGCAAAAAACAGTGAATGCGCAATGCAAAGATTGGTCCGAGAAACTTGATGATGCTTTATGGGTGTATAAAACTACATATAAACCACCAATAGGGACTTCTCCCAATCACGTGGTGTTCGGAAAAGCATTTCATCTTCCGGTGGAGTTAGAGCACCAAGTTTATTGGGTGATAAAGAAGTTGAATGTTGACCCTGAGCTAGCCGATAAACAGAGAATTGGTCAATGACACGAACTTGAGGAGCCTAGGCTCCATGCTTACGAAAAGGCTAAGATATATAAACATAAGACCAAGAGATTGCATGACAATTCCATAGTCCCTAACACTTTCACTCCGGGCAAAAAGGTACTACTCATTAACTCTAGACTTAGATTATTCCTTGAGAAACTAAGGTCTAAATGGAGTGGTACCTTCAAAGTGACGGGGAGGACGGAACATGGTGCGGTAGAGCCTAAAGGCAAAAACATCCAGACGTTAGTGGTGAATGGGCAAAGGGTCAAGGACTATTTTCGCGAGGATGCAGATCGAGATTGATATTGAGATCGAGCAGCTCTTGAACTAAATGATGAATGATGGCAAAGATTACTCGGCGAATCACCGAGTGACTCGTCACTCCGCCTAAAATTCCAGCGTGCTAGGCCTAGAAATGAGAGAAATTAGGCGAGGCATAAACCTTATCGGTGACACACCGATTGGATCGGCGAAGAAAGGTCAGACCGCCTAAAGTTATAGAATGATCAGTGAAGATGCTAGCAAATCAGCGATCCAAGGGAACAAAGAGCACATTGCGGAATCCATCGGCGATCCCAACATAGATCGCCTAAAGTTACAAGGCCTCTGGGATGAAAACACGAACCAAGAAGGCGATGGAAAGGGGAGATTGGCGTGTCGCCGACCGGTCAGCGAAGACCCAATTTCCTCGCCGATTTGCCCCAAACGTCCAAATTTTGGATCAGTATAAATAGATATTTTGATGAGAGAGAAGGTATCCAACCATGTGAAAAATCATTTTTGACAACGAAAAAACATTGTTCATATTGGTTCGAAGCAATTTTTTAGTAGGTATCAAGTTGGGTGTGTAATTGAAGCAAGATTTATTCATTTTAAGGTTTTAGAAATCAATACCCAACCATGGAGCATGTAATAGATATTGAATGTTTACTTTTTATGATGACTAGCTAAAATCCCATTATTGGGGGTTTGACCATGTGATTAATTATTTAATTTAGCTAAGTAGGTGTTAGAAATTATTGATTGTATTCCTAATTCGAAGGGGGTATGATTTATTATTGTTGTTAGATTGTTGTGTTGAATGTTTATTTCAATGTGGTTTAGTCTTTTATGCTTGCTTGAGATATAGGTGTGAAACCAAGGCAAAAAGTTAGCATTCATAGCGATTAGACTATTCTGGATTTAGCTCAAGAGAGTAAATATGTCCCGTTCTACCCATCTAGCTCGAGAGAGCAAATATAGTGAGGTTGTCGGCTGGTTTTCGTATTTAGCCTGTTGAGGTTCTAAAGAACTCAATTGAGGCGAGGTAGTTGTTCGAGAGAAAATTATTTCATCTATGGTCCAGCCTACCCATGAAGATCTAGTAACTTTTACTAAGGTCGGTCATCCTCCAAGTCACTTTTACTTATTTGATTATTCTTTCTTATTGTTATTGTTGTGATCACTGACTAATATAAAAAACCCTTACCTAACACTTATGTCAATCATTTGATTTAATTAAGAGTTTCCGATAATTTCCATTCCTACAATCATTTAAATCACATTTATAACTTCATAATTGAATTCAAAACTGTACCGCTACTTGTGGGATCGACCCCAACTCACTTGTTGGGTTATTACTAGATTACGATCGTATACTCCTAGTATCAGATGATGTGTAGTTTAGACATTATTCACAACCTACCACTTAGGATCTAGATGATTTCTGGGGCAAGGTGCCACAACATAAATCCAGCAAGAGAAAACACAAAGCTGGAGGGTCTGATTAGGAGCTTCCACCTAACCAATCCAAAGAGGAAAGAATGCAGCACAAGAAAGCTCGCAAGGTATCTCGGAGACTAGCAAGGGAAGAAAAAGCACTTGCGTAGCAGAGGAAAGATGCAGTATTAGCTGGTGCTTCTAGTAGCATGGCACCTGCCGTGGTTAATGGTAGCCTGTTTGACCCAGAAGAGATTTCTGAGAGTGCACCCATTAATAAGGGTGCCGACGTTGATTTGACTATCGGCGCCTGATGTTTGCGTAATCAAGACACAACGTTCGATGCAAGTGTCTATGATCGTACAATAGTCTAGTAATCCAACCAAGGGTTGGGATCGTTTCCAAGAGAGTGGTTTTGAGAATTAATAGAAAAATAAAATTTAATTCTAACTAGTCATAGCTAAAGACAATAACGATTAAAAACATTGTGAATTAAAAAGGGGGACACAAGAGTGTCAATTAACAATGGGGGTTTTTGTCACAGGTAAGATAAAAATAGCAAAATAAACAAGGGTTTCTAAGTAATGAGAGGGGATCCTTGGGATGTGACGGGAGTACGGGTTAAGCTAGATTATTGGGTACATGCTTTCGATAGAAGATTCATAGAATAATTGTGACTAGGATAGACTTTAAGGGGAATAAGCTCTCTCTCGAGCAACTTACCCCGTTTCAAATGCGTTCCTCTCAGACACCCACTTGCCACATGAAGACCAGCCTACACCTTAACCCACTCACTCTTTCGAGCTGAGTGTGTGGACATGGGACTAGGGTTCACTCTCTCGAGCTGAACCTCATGTCGACCCACTCCCATCGACCATCAATTTAGTAGTTTTAGTTCTATGACTTCTCTCTCGAGCAAGCCGAAAACACATAAATAAACTTGTATTTGCAACTACAAGTTCATTAAATTCATCCACAACCACTAAACGAAATCACATTTAAACTATGAATAAACTATGAACAAGCAAAACCCAACAAACATCTTAACCCATATTCGCTAAATCACACCCCAAGAATTAGGGATTTTAGCCACACATGTATAAGAGATAGAAATTTATACCAAATTGAGCTTGCATTCAAATGGGTATGAAGATTTAAGTCTTGATACAAGCAAAAAATGAAGAATCCAAGATACCCAAATCCAAATCTTGAAGATGAAACCCCTTGGGACTTCAAGTCTTCAAAACCCTCTCAAACTTAGAGCAAAAATATCAAGAAGTACTATTCTATATGAAAATTATAACAATTGTTCGACTCTTAAAACTACAACTCTAACTAGTATTTATAGCCTTCACAGATTTGTGCTGCAGCGGATTATTCGGCGTCGTTAGTCGGAATCGCCGATCAACTCAGCGATTCACCCTTTGGTGTAGTTCATCACCGTCTTGCACCAGCCTTCAGCATCGTCGTGCTCTGGGTCATTGGGCGACATGGTACTACTTTACAGAACTGCTCGGCGATGCGCCGATGGCTCCCTTTTTATGCCGACTTGATCCTTTCCTTCAGGGCTTAGCACATTGGAACAAAAGGCAAACTAAGACCCTTCGGTGATTCACCAAGTGGACTCGGCGATCCTCAGGCCTTCATTTCTTCGTTCTTTTCAGCCTTTTCATTCCTTTTTGCGACATAGTGTCCAAGCTTTCCTTCAAACTTCAAATACCTTAAACTTAAGTGTTTTCATTATATATTAAGATAAAATAAGCATTTGAGGACACAATTTCTATTAAAATATAGCACTAAATGAGTCCAATTTGTGGACTAATCAGCGCCCTGGCTCTGTCTTGTGATTTTGTGTGATGAAGTTTTGAGCACTAATATGCAACAACTAAGTTTTGAGCCTTTTGTTCTGTCTGAAACGATAACATGTAATGCCCTTAATCTGAAATTTGATTGTTAGGCTCTTTGTATAACATTCTACATACTTATGGGGTGAACATTGCTAGTCTGGAATATAAATTGGTGAACTAAAAAACTGGAAAATGTAGTCATGTGTCATGTATGTGTAAGGTTTTCTTGAAGACTAACGATAGGAGAAGAAACTAGAACTTGCCCGAGTAGTCTTGCCAGAATCTGAGAATAACTGGATAGGAAAAGATCAGTAGGCCATTTTCGCTAAGCCCACTAAAAGCAAAAAACAAACAACCAAATAAAAAGCATAACACTTGAACCCGATTTGAGCCTGGAAACTAATTTTGTTATTACCCGCTTGATATCATATCCTTGGGTCTCCGAAGATACGATGCCACAACTCTGGCCAAAAGCCTAAGTTGAGGGTGATTACAACCCGAGCAGAAAGGAAAAGTAAAAAAAGAAGGTTCACTCAATCCACTTCAATGCACAAGGTCTAAAGAACTCGCATGCATAGGAGAAATGTGCAATATAAAAAAAGAAAAAAATAATAATAATAGCTGTTGGGATGTACTGAAATGAAAAAGGAAGGAATCACTCAAAAAAAGTTGTGTGAACTAAACTTTGGAGATCCAAGGTACTAGTCACTCACAAAATCAAAAATTCATTCCCTAGCCTGAGTCTATGTTACATGACGCCGATAAAGTCCTACTGTGATCCCATTCCGGTTGTTTGAAAGATAGAGCGTACAAAGCAAGGGAAAGCCTATAATCTTTTGTTTTTAGTGTTAGAATTTCTTTGGGAGTGTGAGCGTAGAATTTAGTCCCAAGTATCATGTGTGAGGGACTTCTTTAGTGTGAGGACACTGTGATTACATTTGATAGTTAAATTGTTTTGGCTAATAGTATACAAGCAAAAGCATGTTCGACTGGTATAATGGGATGTCATCTGTTGATCCTTGCATGTTAGATAAATGGTTTCAGACACAAGTTGTGGTTGAGGTGGTTGCTGCATAGTTTCAAGAGGTTTTGAATGTTTGAGTGACAAATGTATTGTTTTTCTCATCACTTAAGGACAAGTAATGGTTCTAAGTTGAGGTTGTGTATGTGCCATGAAATATTGGCACATTCTATGCTCAAAACTAAGGATTAATACTAGTAATAAGGTGCATATATGTGGATATGATGTGTTTGGTAATGCTTGTGCAGGTAAAACACTTGGATGTGGAAAATAGAAAAAAGGAAGCTGAATAAAGTGCCTTCTAAACCAGTGTCTTCCACTCCTTATGAATTTTGGACTGGTCATAAAATAAACCTGCATGATCTACAACCGTGGGGATGTGCTGCATATATTAAAAATTGTTTTTGGTGAGTTTCGTAAACTAAGTTGTAATGACTCAGAAAACTAGTAGGTGAAACTAGAGCCTAACAAGTTTATTTTTGAGTTTGATGTGGGGTTTGAGTTGTAAAATGAGTTCCCAAGCTTTGGTTGAGGGGTTTAGGGGTTAAACATCAAATTACGACCTGCCAAGGACCAACCAAAGGTTCTTGAGGAGGACCCTAAAGCCTAACCCCAAGGCTGCCCCAACTTAGCAGAAGTTGTCAAAAAGATAGAGACCTACGGATGGGACCTACTCCCCGTAGGTCCATCCACGCCACGTGGGAGTGGTCCGTAGGTCAAGGCCCCAAGTTTCAAGTTCCATCCCCAAACCACGGACCTACAGGATGGGGCGTGAGCCCACCTACGGTCCGTAGGTCTGGGGGCATAGATCACCCCTGTGTTGCTGTCAAGATTCAGCCAATGTAGGGGTAAATTAGTAAATTCCTTTTTAGGTTAGTTAAGTTAAGGGACGGTTATTATTGATTTATTAAATATTTTTAGGCTTTTAAAAGTATTAAAGACCTTTTTTCAATTCATTATTCCAAAACACAAAATTAGAAACTACATCTCTTCCAAATATTCTTTCTCTAGAAACCACCATTGGAGAAGAAGGAGTCAAGCTTTGAAGCTCAAGATTTCACTTTTATCACTCAATATTTGTGGAGTTTCCTCCATAAAGGTATGGTCTTCTTCATCCTTGATTAAGTTTCATTCAATGAACCCTTTCAAAAGATGATTTCAAATTTCTAAAATCCCCCAAAAAGCTAGGGTTTCATTCTAAGCATGGGTTCAATTCCAAAATGTTTCAAAGGTTTATATGTGATGAATTATGAATAGATTGATGAATTAATGATGAATTAAGATGGAATATCCCTATGAACCCATGTTACCCCCAAAATACTAAATTGTGAATTATGATTTAGGTTGATTGATTATGGGAGTATGTTGAATTTTTTATGTTTATATTGAATTAGTTATTGAATCATGATGTTCCTCTTATCTAATGTAGTATTCTAGATGTTTGGGTTGAGATTGATTCATAGCCTTGGAGAGCAATTTTATGAAGGATTTATGTATGATCATGATCTGAAGTATATGCATGTGGTTACAGTGAATGAAATTATTATGATCATGTTTAGAATGTAATTGTGCTATTATTGAAAGCTTATTCTCAATTAACACTCATGAATGATGATGATAGAATGTGAAGGGTTTCTTCAATGTAATGTTGTATCTTGAATTGGTAGGCTTAGGCATCTTCTTCTTGTATAAATGAGAGTAATGTGGATTGTTGTATCTTGAATTTGTAGTCTTAGACATCCTCTTCTTGTGTAATGAATGTGTCTTGACTTAATGAATATGAATCGATAGGTTTAAGGCGTTCCTTTCATAAATGACTAATGAATGTGTCTTGACTTAATGAATATGAATCGATAGACTTATGGCATTCCTTTCATAAATGACTAATGAATGTGTTCTAAGGCTATGTCTTGAATCGATAGGCTTATATCATTCCTTTCATAATGAGCTAATGAACTAATGTAATGATGACTCTTGAATCGATAGGCTTATGACATGAACTAATGTAATGATGAATCTTTAATCGATAGGCTTATGGCGTTCCTTTCATGAGGATTCAATGAGCTATCTTTATAATGTACCATGAATCGATAGGCTTATGGCGTTCCTTTCATGTGTAATAATGTACCGTGGGTCGATAAGCTAATGGCATTCCTCTCAAGTACAATATTGTTAATGTGAATGAACTACTCTATGGGAATGGAGGCTAAGCACCGAGTGGTTATGGTAAGATGGAAACTCTCCCCACATTAGGTTAGGGTTCCAATGAACATCTTCATATCCCATAACTATATGCCCACATAGGTTATTATCTAGTGGATACACCTAGGCTAAAATATTACCGGTCCTACTTTAGGAAAGTAGACCACCTCTTTACAGTGTGGGGCAAGACACCGGATTCCATGTTAAGCTCACATGGTCTATGTCGGCTAAACGCTTTCCCATCATGTCAGATACATGCTATAGTTACTTGAGATGTTCTATGAAGTGTGGGTGGTAGTATGGGATGCCATCCATGCATTGCACGAGTAGGCTTTGAGAGGCTATGGTATGATTCTCCAATGTCTTAATGTCTAATGAATGAATGTGCTCAAAAGGAAGCTTATGAAGAATGTTGACTTAAATGCTTAATGTAATGATTCATGCTTACTTGGATGGTATTATGAGTTACTTCCTTGTCATGACTTATTGAATGTTTACATTCCTTATGTATGTGTATTTTCTAAAGATGAAAAGGAAGAATGGTAAGTTCACTTTTGGTGGCCTCAAAGTGGTACTTAGTATGGATGGTGGTATGGGACGCTATTCATACATTGCACAAGTATAGCTTAGGGTTACTTAAGGTGAAAGCTATAATGTGATGAAATGACTTGTATGATGATTATGCTTGTATCTTATGCCTCTTATACTTATGTTCATGAAGTTTTCTCAAATTGGCATATAGCATGATTTTCAAATAAAATTCCTTTTTAAGCATGGTTTTTGCATGGCTATCATACTTAGTACATTAAATGTGCTAACTTGTATTTCTTTTATTTTCTACAAAGTGTAGGTTTGGGCATTTGAGTTGATTCTCTCTAGTTCAAGGGCTTGGATTGAGTTCTTCCAAGGCTAGTGGTATGTCCTCATGGATTCGAGGACAAGTGTTTTATTGATGTTGCTTTTCTTCATTGTACTAGACATTTGTTAGACTTCTATTGTAAAGGGTTGTGACCCTACTTTTGATTCAAAGATGTTTTTAGATGGCCATGTGAGACAAGTAGACTTCCGTTGTTATAAATGATGTTTTCAATTTTATGGATTAAAAGGAGTTTTATATTCCGTACTATTTCTATTATCTTATGTGATGACATGTTATGAACCTTGTATGAGACTTTTTGAAGTCTTGTACGTAGTGTCACGTCCGGAGTGTAGGCTCTGGTCGTGACAAATATGGTATCAGAGCACAAGATTTTGGGATGGCTTTTGGGATTGATGTCGCACAAGCTATGTCGAGTAGAGTCTTGTTCATGTGTGTGAATCGTGACACATTTATGAATGAGAGGGTATAAGACGTTAGGAAACTTCACTTCTTTCATTACTCTTGAAGTTGTGTCATAGAGTTTAGCTCTATAAAAATTCTTTTCCTAACCCTTCTCTTGTGTTTATAGGATATGAATACAAGAAGGGCGAATGCAAGAAGGATGGAAGAGAAGATTGTGAATGAGGGAGTTCCTCCCCAAGGTCCTAAAGGTGACTAAGTTCCTCAAGGCAATCAAATTTTGGTTGTTCCTCCAGCCATGTCTAATGAAGAAGTTAGGTCAACTCTTTTGATAATGGCTCAAGCCGTAACTACTCAAGCCCAAGCCATGACGGCCCAAGCTACTAGGGGTGTTGAGACTCATGTGAACCCTATTGTGAGCACTATGGCTTCTAGGTTGAGAGATTTTGTGAGGATGAATCCTCCGGTACTTCTTGGTTCCAAGGTGGGAGAGGATCCCCAAGAGTTTGTGGATGAGGTGTATAAGGTAGTTAATGCTATCAGGGCGACTTCTATAGAAAAAGAGGAACTAGCCGCTTAACAATTGAAGGATGTTGCCCAAGTTTGGTTCACTCAATGCAAGAGTAATAGGCCGGTAGGAGCGGGGCCTATAGATTGGGAAATGTTCAAGGAAGCATTCCTTGGTAGGTTTTTCCCCATGAGAAGAGGTAAGCTACAGTGAAGGATTTATCAACCTTAAGCAAGGTAGCATGAGTGTGCAAGAGTATTCCTTGAAATTTACCCTATTGTCTATGTATGCTCCATCTTTGGTGTCTAACCCTAGGGATGAGATGAGTAGATATATGACGGGTGTGTCCGACCTAGTTGAGGAAGAGTGTCGTACAACAATGCTCCATGATGACATGAATATCTTTAGGCTTATGGTGTTTGCTCAACAAATTGAGGAGTTCAAAATTAAGAAAAAGAATAGGGAGATGAAAAGGACTAGGTCAGATGAGCAAGGTCAACCAAGGTTCAAAAAGAGGGCTTTTAACCAAGATTCTTCAAGCACTTCTAGGGTTAACCAAGAAAAAGGTAATGGGTCTCCATTTCCTAAATCCACTTGCACCACTTATGGAAGAAGCATTATGGGAAGTGCCTAGCCGATACTAATGGGTGTTATGGTTAGTGGAAAAAGTGATCATCAAGTGAGAAATTGCCCAACACTCACGGCCAAAGGAAGAGAGGTCAAACAAGCTTCTCTTGATGGTACGGTTCCTATTCCTCCAAATTATGGTCGTTTCTATGCACTTCCGTCTAAAGAGGACAAAGGAACCTTCCGGATGAAGGCACTGGTTTGTTGATAAGTTTCTTATAGTTGTGAATGTTTTGTTCAGGTCCCTATGCTATTTTCATCTTAGCCTTAGTAAGGGTTTACTTCTAAGGGGGAGACGGTACGTTGAAAAGTAAGGTTTTTGAGAGTTCCGATATCCTTATCTCTCTCCTTCAATTCCTATTCAAGCTTGAGACCAAGAGTTCCTTGTAGCTTGTTTCATGTTTTGGAGTCATGAGTGATTATGTGTTTCCATAGTCTCCTTATGTTATGCATGTTCCTGATGAATTTATGTTTAAATTAGAAGATGAGTTTTCATGACTGTTGTTCCTCATGTTGATGTGTATTTAGTATGAGTTACGTATATATTTCATGAGGTGAAGTGTTGAACATGTCTAAATGTGCTTTTAAGAGAAATTGCATAATGTGCTTAATGATGTTATGATGAGCATGATTTGAGTTGGAGAATATTTCCTCCAATGAAATGAACAATGTTGAAATTTTCGTGCATAATGAGTTTGTAGATGTAGTTCCTACTTTCTTATGTTGCATTGAGTATGTTTGAAATGGAGTTGATGTTTCCTCCTAGTATTGTGCATTGTTTATGATGTTTCAAGCATGATGGGATGCTATTCTTGAGTCTTTAATTTCCCTAAGGTGTTTAAAGTGTCATTCGAGGACGAATATCCCTAAGGGGGAGATAATGTAATGACTCGGAAAACTAGTAGGTGAAACTAGAGCCCAACGAGTTTGTTTTTTAGTTTGATGTGGGGTTTTGAGTTGTAAAATGAGTTCTCAAGCTTTGGTTGAGGGATTTAGGTGTTAAACGTCAAAGTACGACCCCCCAAGGACCAACCAAGGGTCCTTGAGGGGGACCCTAAAGCCTAACTCCAAAGTTGCCCCAACTTAGCAAAAGTTGTCAAAAAGATGGGGACCTATGGATGGGACCTACACCATGTAGGTCCTTCCATGCCACGTGGGAGTGGTCCATAGGTCAAGGCCACATGTTTCGAGTTCCGCCCCAACCCACGGACCTTCAGGACGAGGCGTGAGCCCACCTACGGTCCGTAGGTCTGGGGCGTAGATCACCCCTGTGTTGCTGTCAAGATTCGGCCAATGTAGGGGTAAATTAGTAAATTTGTTTTTAGGTTAGTTAAGTTAAGGGACGGTTATTATTGATTTATTAAAGTATTTTAAGGCTTTTAAAATTATTAAATACCTTTTTCAATTCATTATTCCAAAACACAAAGTTAGAAAATACCTCTTTTCCAAATATTATCTCTCTAGAAACCACCGTTGGAGAAGGAGTCAAACTTTGAAGCTCAAGATTTCACTTTTCTCACTCAAGTTTTGTGGAGTTTCTTCCATAAAGGTATGGTAGTATTCATCCTTGATTAAGTTTCATTCAAGGAGCCCTTTCAAAAGATGATTTCAAGTTTCTAAAATCCCCAAAAAAGATAGGGTTTATTCTAAGTATGGGTTCAATTCCAAAACGTTTTCAAAGGTTTATATGTGATGAGTTATGAATGGATTGTTAAATTAATGATGAATTAAGATGGAATTTCCCTATGAACACATGTTACCCCGAAAATACTAAATTGTGAATTGTTATTTGGGTTGATTGATTATGGGAGTATGTAGAATTGTTCATGTTTATATTGAATTAGTTATTGAATCATGATGTTCCCCTTATCTAATGTAGTATTGTAGATGTTTGGGTTGAGATTGATTCATAGCTTTGGAGGGCATTTTTATGAAGGATTTATATATGATCATGATGTGAAGTATATGCATGTGATTACAATGAAAGTATTATGATCATGTTTAGAATGTAATTTTGTTATTATTGAAAGCTTATTCTCAATTAACACTCATGAATGATGATGATAGAATGTGAAGGGTTTCTTTAATGTAATGTTGTATCTTGAATTGTTAGGCTTAGGCATCCTTTTCTTGTATAAATGAAAGTAATATGGCTTGTTGTATCTTGAATTGATAGGTTTAGACATCCTCTTCTTGTGTAATGAATGTGTCTTGACTTAATGAATATGAATCAATAGGTTTATGGCATTCCTTTCATAAATGACTAATGAATGTGTCTTGATTTAATGAATATGAATCGATAGACTTATGGCATTCCTTTCATAAATGACTAATGAATGTGTTCTAAGGCTATGTCTTGAATCAATAGGCTTATGTCATTCCTTTCATACTGAGCTAATGAACTAATGTAATGATGACTCTTGAATAGATAGGCTTATGGCATTCTTTTCCTAAAGAGTCAATGAACTAACGTAATCATGAATCTTGAATCGATAGGCTTATGGCGTTCCTTTCATGAGGATTCAATGAGCTATCATTGTAATGTACCATGAATCGATAGGCTTATGGCGTTCCTTTCATGTGTAATAATGTACTTTGGGTCGATAGGCCAATGGCATTCCTCTCAAGTAAAATAATTTTAATGTTAATGAACTACTCTATGGGAATGGAGGCTAAGCACCGAGTGGATATGGTAAGATGGAAACTCTCCCCACATTAGGTTAGGGTTCCAATGAACATCTTCCTATCCGATAACTATGTTCCCACATAGGTTATTAGCTAGTAGATCCACCTAAGCTAAAATGTTACCGGTCCTACCTTAGGAAAGTAGACCACCTCTTTACGGTGTGGGGCAAGACACCGGATTCCATGTTAAGCTCACATGGTCTATGTCGGTTAAACGCTTATTCCCATCATGTCAGATATGTACTATAGTTTGTTGAGAGGTTCTATGAAGTGTGGGTGGTGGTATGGGATGTCATCCTTGCATTACACGAGTAGGCTTTGAGAGGCTATGGTGTGATTCTCCAATGTCTTAATGTTTAATGAATGAATGTGCTCAAAAGAAAGTTTATGAAGAATGTTGACTTAAATGCTTAATGTAATGGTGCATGCTTACTTGGATGGTATTATGAGTTACTTCTTTGTCGTGACTTATGAAATGTTTACATTATTTATGTATGAGGATTGTCTAAAGATGAAAAGGAAGAATGGTAAGTTCACTTTTGGTGGCCTCAAAGTGGTACTTAGTATGGATGGTGGTATGGGACGCTATTCATACATTGCACAAGTATAGCTTAGGGTTACTTAAGATGAAAGCTCTAATGTGATGAAATGACTTGTATGATGATTATGCTTGTATCTTATGCCTCTTATACTTATGTTCATGAAGTTTTCGCAAATTGGCATATAGCATGATTTTCAAATAAAATGTTCTTTTTAAGCATGGTTTTTGCATGGCTATCATACTTAGTACATTAAATGTGCTAACCCATATTTCTTCTAATTTCTACAAAGTGTAGGTTTCGGCATTTGAGTTTATTATCTCTAGTTCAAGGGCTTGGATTGAGTTCTTCCAAGGATAGTGATATGTCTTCATGGATTCGAGGACAAGTGCTTTATTGATGTTTCTTTTCTTCATTGTACTAGACTTTTGTTAGACTTCTATTGTAAAGGGTCGTGACCTTACATTTGATTCAAAGATGTTTTTAGATGGCCATGTGATACAAGTAGACTTCCATTGTTTTAAATGATATTTTCGATTGTATGGATTAAAAAGTATTTTAAATTCCGTACTATTTCTATTATCTTATGTGATGACATGCTATGAGGCTTGTATGAGACTTTTCGGAGTCTTGTACGCTGTGTCACGTCTGGAGTGTAGTCTCGGGTCATGACATAAGTCCCAAAGGAAAGAACTGTATCTTTATAAGGTACTTTTAACACTCCAAAGGGTATGTGTTCATCCTTGAGCTAGAGGATCGAAGTATTATTGAAACTTTATCACGGGATGTTAGATTTTTGGAAAATGATTTTCCCTAAAAGGGTGAATTAGATTAAGTTCAGCCTCTCTACGAAATATTGAATTCAGAAGATCAGGTAATATTGTCAGACATACTTGATAATACAAAGGATCAAAAAATGATTCCTGGTCCAAGTGGGAGATATGAATTCCAAAATCCTATAGAGGAATCTGAACCTCAAATATGTAAGAGTACAAAAAAAGGTGTACCTAAACGATCTTATGAGATTGAGGATTATTTTTTCTTCACTACAACAAAAATAACTTTTTGTGGCGATAAAAAGACACATTAATGAAGAGTGCTAAAGTCTTTACCGGAATTAGTTAAGGGCCATTAGATCTAAGGTCGCTAAAGCCTTTAGGGACATATACAAAGAGTGCTAATTGCCGCTAAAAATATATATTTAGCGGCAATTGATAATTAATTGCCGCTAAAGATCATTTTTGATGTAGTGCTTGGTATCTCCTACATAATTGGAAGAACCTAATTCTGTAACTGAGGCATTATCAATCCCTAAAAGGGATGAATGGTTAAAATCGATAAAAGAAGAATTAGAGTCCACGAAAACCAATAAAGTCTGGGATCTAGTTGACCTTCCTAAGGAACGTAAAGTTATTAGAAATAAATGGATTCTCAAAGTTAGACGCAAAATGAATTGATAGAAAGACACAAAGCACGACTGGTGGCAAAAGGTTTTACTCAAGAAGTTGGAATAGACTATGAGGAAACTTTTTCACCAGTTGTAAAGTTTACCTCCATATGATTACTTTTACCTTTTGTTGCACGTTTAGATCTAGAATTACATCAAATGGATGTGAAGACCGTTTTTCTCAATGGAGAATTAAACAAGGAAATCTACGTGGAACAACCAGTGGGTTTTGTTGTTAAAGGCTAAGAAAAGAAAGTTTGTAAATTGAAAAGATCAATTTATGGCCTAAAGCAATCTTCAAGGCAGTGGTACATGCGATTTCATAAGGAGGTGATGTCATTTGATTTCACCTTGATCAATGAAGACCATTGCATCTATGTGAAAAAGGCCAATAAAAATTTTGTAATTCATTCTCTCTACGTAGATGATATTTTATTAGCTGGAAATAATTTGGAGTATGTGAAAATTGTTAAGTCATGGCTTTCAAATCATTTGATATGAAAGATATGGGTGGAGCAGACTATATATTGGGTGTTAAGATCAAAAGAGATCATTCCAAGAAATTTTTTAGTTTATCTCAAGAAACTTATATAAAGAAAATATTGGAACGTTTTCGAATGAATTGTTGCAAATCCATGGATACTCCTGTAGCAAGGGGTGAAACTTTAAGCCTTGAAATGTGTCCAAAGACTGGAAAAAAGGAAGACATGTCTCGAGTTCTTTATTCTAGTGCTGTCGGGAGTTTGATGTATGCTATGATGTGTAATTATACATTATTTTATAGTGGATCTTATTTTATTCATAAGAAGTTATACAGATGTTGATTGGGTTGTGATGTGTCGTGAAATGTTGGCACATTCTATGCTCAAAACTAAGGATTTATACTAGAAATCAGGTGCATTTATGTGGATATGATGTGTTTGATAATGCTTGTGTAGTTAAAACATTTGGATGTGGAAAATAGAAAAAAGGAAGCTGATGATGACCAAATACCCAAGTGAAGACCACAGAGCCTTTCATGGATTGTGGACCTCATGACGGATCGTGTAAGAGCACGTGGTTGCTAGTCAGTGTGCAGGCCTTGAGAAGATAAACTTAAGCAGTGATAAGGAAGGACCACGGAGGCCCTAACTGATCGTGATCCTCTTCACAACCCATGGTGATGATCATGAGGGAGCTCCAGTGAGCATACCTAGAAGAACTAAAATGGGATTTTGACCAAGTGAAGACCACGAACACCTAGACGGACCATGGTCTCTATAATGGTCTGTGGTGCATTTCCAGTACACAGGCTTTGAAGAACCAATTTTGCAACAACTAACTAAAGGTCACGAAGGGCTTCACGGACCATGAAGCCCTTGACGGGTCGTTTGACTGGCCGTGGAAAGCTGTGACATCTCAGTCCTTCTTCGAGTAGGACTCTTTTTAGACTGATTATTTGAATTAATTAGGTTGTATTTTGTTTTTATCTCGACATATATGGAACGAGCGACTAAGTTTGAAATATTCTTAACTTTGGTTTTCATCGATTAACATTGAACTAATCTTCGAAGTTGGATTTCGGTTGTCTGAATATCAAGCATTCATTGAATTTGCATATTTTCGTAAGTAATTTTCCTTAATGTTTTCATTACTAATCTCTGTTTGTTCACTGGAAATCATGAGTGCCTAAACACCACAACTAGGGTTGTGGGAACTATGACGGTAATCTAAATGTGAATTCGTAAAGCGAGTAGAAGGTGAATTGTATTTACAATATTTAACTCAGCTTTCATTATTCATTTGTTCTAATGAGTGCACGCATTAGAGTCAGCCTATATCTATCAATTATTTGAGAGAAAAGAGATAGTTGGGAAAAAATGGAGTTAATCCGATAAAATGGCGTTAAAGGTCAAGTTCGAGAGAAGAGAACTTTAACATCATTGTACGCGAGGGTAGAATTTGCTAACACTCGAGGACCAAGAGGAATTGAGTGGAAATTATCTAACTAGACTGAGAAGTGATAGATATAGTCAACTCACCTATAATTTGCAAAGACTAAATACTTGAAACTCATTTACGGATGAAAACTAGATGTAACGTCATGAAAAACACAAATCTGGTTTCATTCATTTATCAATACAACTTTGGAATCAACACTCTATTAAGTGTTAATCTGGATTTTGCTTATCAATATTGGTTACTTGAACTTTACAACTAAACCCGATTTATTTTCCGTTATTACACTCTTTAGGAAATAATAACAACATTTGGATAAACGCGATAGTGAAATCATTTTTGTAAAGAAATTCGCTGTGGGATCGACCTCAACTCACGTTGAATTCTATAAATTGACTTCGACCATTTATACTTCTTAATTGAAGTGTAAGTTTGGACGTATCAGGCTGGTGACCGGAATGATAGAAAATCAACATCTGGTTATGCTTTCTTACAAA
This sequence comes from Solanum tuberosum, assembly GCF_000226075.1. Lineage (NCBI taxonomy): Eukaryota > Viridiplantae > Streptophyta > Magnoliopsida > Solanales > Solanaceae > Solanum > Solanum tuberosum. The sequence goes on along the minus strand of NW_006239024.1, from coordinate 45,749 downwards.
ATGGTGATGCTATTTCATGGAAAAGTAAGAAGCAAACTTGCACAGTTCTTTCAACCATGAAATCTGAATTTGTGGCTTGTGCATTTGTAGTACAAGAAGTAGTTTGGTTAAAGAGATTCTTTGAGCATTTCAGTAATGCAAAGAATTTTAAGGGTCCTATGATTCTAAATTGTGATAGTCAAGCGGCAATCGCATACACGAAGGATCCTAAGTATCACAGCAAGACCAAACATATTGACATAAAATATAACTTTGTAAGAGACGTAGTGGGAAGTGGAGAAATAACTTTGCAATACATTCCTACACGTGAAATGATAGATGATCCTTTTATGAAGGTCATCTCTAGAGACTTGTTCGAAAAACATGTTAAGGCTCTAGGTTTGCATAGATTTTGATGATATTTCAGTATTGTAAAATAACTTGATTGTTATAATATTCTCTTCTAGATAATACTATTGAATTTATATTCAAATATAATATGCATGTGATATTTTGTAAGAAATAAAGTGTGTCGAACAAGTCGTGAGATTGACTTTCTCTGTAACACCCAAAAAAAAATTAAGTTAAAACCCGAACCATTATTTAATTGTGAATAAGATTGTACCGGGTGATTCTTAAATTGCACATATGTGTAAAGGTCAATTCTTTAGTGTGGGGATGATTTCAGATTTCAATTAAGGTCACTTGAATCTCCTAGCACAAACTTGAGTTGAAAGTTTCCTTACCGATTTAAGTTTTGATGTAAAATTTTACTTGGGTCAACTTTAAATAATCATATCTCTTAAAATATATAGAGTTACATGGGCCATAAGCTATCAAATAAAAGGTATTTGAATCTTTTTTACAACGACACCAATTTCGTAACAATCCGAGTTTTGAGTAAAAAAGTTATGACCATTTTAGTAACCTGATACAGTGTAGTGACTAATTAGTCGATGGGTAAACATTCAAAAAAATCGTTTTTATCTTTTTACCTCCAAGAAAACCATAAATGAATTTCTTGACTAATTATAGACCCAAAACAATCATATTTTCATCTCTTAATCCATCATTCTCTTCTCTCTCAAACCCTAAGGAAAAATCAAAGTAAAAGACTCAATTCAAGGTTTTTTCCATCTTTTTGAAGATTCTTCTTCAATGTAAGTTCTTCTTCGAGAATTTCATTCTCTTCAACTCAAATTACTTCATATAATTATGAATCACTAATGAAAATCATAATTCTTGGCCATAGAGATTTCAATAAACTAATTCAAGAATCTCAAGAAAGGTTTTCTTGATTGTTTTCCTTGAAGCTAGGGTTTCAAGCCTTCTAATCAACTTCTATTTCAAGATTCTTCAAACATTGTTCTTCCAAGTATGTAAGGCTAACATAGTGTTAGAATAATTTGTCCTCACGTCCTACATCTACTTTCAAATGAGTAAAAAGAGTAATCTAGGATTCTATCCCTAGATTTGAGTATTCTTGAGATGAGTTGATTTTGAGTTCTTGAGTTCCGGATTATTTTTAAAATTCCATTACTAATTATTGAATTTCTATATGTTATGCATTAAGATTGGAAAAGGGTCTGAAAAATACTCCAACTTTAGCCAAAATTGTTGTTGCGATACCAAATTTTATGGAGGACCTTTTACCCCCTGCACTATTTAATAGTATATTTTAAAGGTATATATGTGCACACGTCGGCATGTTATTATTTATAATGATGCAATATTTATGATGTCCATGTGGGCACATATATACCTTTAAAATACACTATTAAATAGTGTAGGGGGTAAAAGGTCCTTTCCAAAGTTCGATATTGTTATAGTAATTTTGGTCAAAGTTCGGATATATTTCAGACCTTTTTCTCATTAAGATTCTTGAGTTGATTCGTTCATGTCTATATTTCCGCATGAACCCTATGAATTGAGTATTTTTTAAATGAGTAGTATTGTTGAGTTCTGAGTACTCAGTTTGCATATTGCTATTAAGATCCCTGAGTTAAGTCGTTCATGTCCATAATTCCGCATGAACCCTGTGAATTGAGTTATAAATCTTGAAAAGTTTTTTTAAAAAGCCAACACTTGAGTTTAAACTAAGTTTTTGAGGAAGTAAAGATGAGTTTTGAGAAAAAGATTCTAAAACATGATTAGTTTGACAATCGAGTATGTCATCAATGTTTAAGCAAATGGTATCTAGATATACCATCAATATTTATGCAGTATGACTTCCCGATCATCAGTGATCATATCACAATATGATTTTGATTTATTTTTAAGAAAGAGTTTTCAAGTATGAATTTAGTAAGAGTATAAGGGAACTAAGCATTCCCAAAGATATCAGTTTTTACATTGATAAAAGAGAAACTTTGATTTCTAAATGAGTTATGAGTTATGAGTTAAAAGATATGTCAATAGAAATTCCCTATTTTAAGAAGATAGTTTGAGCAATTATCTCAAACCAGAGGAAAAGTATGTTTCTAAACATTGAGCATAAAGTTATATCATGTATTTTGGGAGTAGTATCGAACATCGAATTAGGTTAGAGTCTTTTATGATTCAGAAGTCCCATAGATCTACGTATTTAGCATAGGATAGGATAGCATTGAATCTTCATGCGACTCCTCACTACCTCTGAGAAGGCCAATTAGATGGATCCAAAGTCATGATATCATCCTAGACCCCGGCAAAGTATAGGATGGCCCTGACAACGTGAGGCGAAACATTGTATCATTGGCAGGCTCATGGTAATGGTTGTCGGTTAGAGAAACTCCCCACAAATAAAGTATATTATTTTCATGTTGCTTTCATTGTATATTTTATTGAAAAGCTTAAATGGTTTTCACTTCATGTTCATGCATTGATTCAGTTGAGTATATATATATTGCATCTCTTTCATTCAATTATTTTTTATTCACCTATATTACATACTCGTACTTACAATGTACTGATGTCATTTGACCTACATCTTTTAATGATGTAGATACAGGTTCTTATTATCCTTAACAAGAGTCCGTTGAGATCACTTCATCCGCTCGTCAACTTTCGAGTGAGGTCTCCTTGATGCTAGAGGACCCCAGTTTTTATGAGTTGTTACTAGTAGTTCTCTTGAGGATTCATGGGTCTTGTCCAGACACTCATCCTTGTATACAGAAGAGGTTTCATAGATAGACAATTTTGGAGAGTCTTTAGTTTCAGATATTTTGTTTAAAACTTATGTTTCATGCTCAATATATTCAGCGCAGTTTTGAGATTTAGTTAACTATTTTTAAATGTTTCTTTCAATTTGATGCTTATGTATGCTTGAGTTAGTCTTTCACTTGTAGTCAGCCACGATGAGGGTTCGCTTGAGGACCAACAATGGTTCTCGAGTGTCGGTCACGTATAGAGTGTAGGCTCGGGTCGTGACAAACTTGGTATCTGAGCACAGAGCTCAAATGTCCTAGGGTGTCTATCATATAAGGTCATCCGACTGAAACAAGCCACTTAAGTGAATGTTCATGGCCACTTGTCTATCAATCGCTTGTTGGATCAAAGTTGTGAGTATCACTTCTTCACAGTAAATTTTAATTCCAACAACATTATATTCAAAAATAATTTACATTTAATCTTTATTATACTACTAGTAAACATAGTCGCGCTTCGCGCGATAAACGAAATATTAGTGAATAGACATATGTTTTTTTGTAAATTTAATCTTAATAAAAAATAAAATTATCTATATAAATTTTATTTGTTTAGATTACATTTACAAATATAAATAATTTTAGAAGAAGTTTAAATATATTTTAAAGAAATCAAAATTTGTATAAAGAATCAAGCACTCCTACAAAAATAGAGAAAATTAAAACATAGAATAACATTTTCAACTTAATACAATACATTATTATTTTAAAATATGACTTCTTATTACATTTACTTCACCACCAAAAAATTTTTTTTTTACTACATACATACATATGAATAGTGCATTTAACGCACAAAATTTCTATTTATATATTGAAAAATCATATCATATCATGGATGAGGAGAAATATCAATATTGTCTTATCTGATAACTTGGGAGAATAGGGCGAACACAAACTTTATCAGTATCTTGCAAAAATAGAGAGATTATTTCTGAAAGTTTATAAACTTAAATATTACAAATTCAAGCAAAAAAATGTAAAAAAATATAACAACTAATAAAAGAAAATAGTGCAAAGCCCATAAAAAAAGAACAAAAATAATAAAATAGTACAACAGTCCAAACATAATAAATAACAAACGATCATAAATATCAAGAGTGAAAACTATAAAAATAACTTCATTGAACACAAAATTTAAAAATAATGCATATCTTTCAACACATATATTAGGTATTTATAGAGAACAATTTTTTTTTAATATTTACTACAAAAATCACATGTGTGGTTAGAGCCGACAAAATGGGCTTAGCCCATGGGGCCAACCCAACCCAACCAATTATTCGGAGAGGGTTGAGATAGGATTTTTCAAGCCCATTTAAAATTAGGGCCTGACCCATATAAGTCCTGGGCCCTTGAGACTTTATAACAATTCAATAAGTAGGCATAGAATTTCAAAAAGAATCGGTAACATAAGAACTCAAAATCAACTCATCTCAAGAATACTCAAATATAAGGATAGAACCTTAGATTACTCTTTTACTGATATGAAAGTAGATGTAGGGCGTGAGGACGAACTAGTCCAACACTTTGATAGCCTTACATACTTAGAAAGAACAAAGTTCTTGGCAAAATCAATGAAATTTGAATTAAAAACACTAGCTTTTCTCCTCTTGAATCCTTGTTCTAAGTCTTTGAAGTGTTAAAGAACGTAAAACAATGTTTTACGTTGTTTAAACCCTTAATTAGGTGAAAAGGGGACATGATTTAGGCTTAGAAGGGGTGGGAAAAGACTGAATTACCCCTCTTTAAAAGCTGACAAAAACTTCCTAACCAAGTGGAATACGTACTAATACCCTATTCATGCACCCAAGAACTGATTATTAGCTAGATTTGCAAACTAAAATAGAGTTTGCAGCTCTAGAATAGCAGTACCAGAATATTTAGATACGTGATGAGTCTTAATAATTTTCATTTATTGTTGCTAAATATATTCTTACAAACTCATTTTTCTCGAGAATAAGCTTTAAAATATTTCTATAAGAAAGGTTGTTTCCGTGAATCTTTGCTCTCCGTTAGCATCTGGAACTCTTCCGGTGGCGATTTACTAGATACTAGATAGACAGGCCGGTCACCGATGGCATAAGATCCTTCTATGCTTTTGTAACTCAAGCCAGATAGAAGTAATCACTCGAAATAGTCATGGAACACATGCAAGTTCTGATAGAAAGATAAGGAAGGCAAGTCAAAGCAGAAAGAAAGCCTAAGTCGGATCAGTAGCTAGAGAAGCAAGGCTAAAAGTGGTGTTAGACATTCCAACTGCATGAACTCCAATCTTATCTATGTCACATGTTTGATGATCGCTAACGCACACTTAGTCGACTTCTCTTGGCTAATGTGTGTAAGGTTTGTCTTTGTGCGCTGGCTTCATGCGATGTAGTCTAGGCAACTTGCATAGCGGTCCACCCCTATTCAAGCAGTAAAAGCTTAGAATTAATAGAACATTTTTTCTATTAGTTGACTTGATTGTTACACATTAATGGACTAATTTAAATTAGACAACTATTATAATTATAATTTTAAATAAGATAAATATGAAAACTTAAAAAAAGATCAAATATTTGAGAAAAAAAGATAAATGTCATTTTTGGCTTTAGAGACATGCCCTTCTTGTTTCTACTTTATATATAGAGCTTGGAACGAAAAATGCCTATAATGTTAGTAGCAAATTTATGGGACCCAATTGCTTAATGAATGTAACATGTTGTCTCACCGTCCTAATAAATATAACTTGAATTTTGTTCATTATTTTTTGAAAACTTTTTTTTTATTTACACTTTTTTTTTTTATTTCTCATATTTTCACATTAAAAATGAAAAATAAAATTAAAAAATCTGGATGATAATAGTCTAAAAAGTTCATGAGGGAAAGATATACAATTCTTTCGTTATCAAAAAAGGTTTTCTTCAATCACATTATATTCCTTCATGAGTTTTTAACTTGCTTTTTGTTGATTAGCACATGAGCTTGTATCATTAAGAAAATAATTAATTTTCAAATGAGTTTTCAAGTTACTTTTAATAATATTAATAATTATCCAATATTATTATTTTTTTCTTTGCTTCATCATATTGATTTGTAAATTAACTAACATGTAACATAGTTAAATTATTATGTTGTGGTATGTGGATGGGTATCTTTTTTCCAAAGTACTTTAATTGCCCTGAGAAGATAGTTGTTTGAGACAACCAATGAACCTATTTTTTTTAAAAAGAAGAAGAAGAGGAGGAGGAGGAAATGAACTGTAACACCTCGGAATCTAGTAGTCTAAACATGCGGCTAGGTGACAAGTCACAAGCCAAGGTTTTGAGCCTGGGCACCCTTCACGAAGGCCAGACGGACCGTGAATGGCACCACAGGCGTGGTCTAGCACGTGGTGGCTCACAGAACCCATCCATGTGAAGATCACCTCCCACGAGCCCCAAAATAGCTCGTGGTGGGAACCACGACACGTGGTGATACCCGTGAAGAGGGAGGCAGTAGCCCCTTTGAGGCAGACCCTCCACACGAGCCACATGACGGCTCGTGAAGGCCTAGACGGGCCGTAGGAAGGGTCGTGAAGGCCTAGACGGGCCGCAGGAAGGGTCGTGAAGGTAAGGGGGTTTAAGGGGTGGCTTTCCAAGCCACTGGTCAAGGACCACAACTGCCATAAGGGGTCGTAAAGTCCATGATGGCTCATGGAAGCCTCCATCATGAGGCTGCATCAGTTTTAAGTGAAGGGGCAGTAGGGTCTTTTTCGGATTTCCTTAAAATAATACTATGTCATTATACCCATTCCTAGGACCCCAATATAATTGATTTTAACACCAAAACTTACCCATTCAAGTTATTTTATTAAATTCACCAAAAGAAATGGGTTCTTCCTCTCCAAAATATTTCTGTCTCTAGAAACTTGAAGAAGAAGAAGGGTTGAATCTAGGGCTCAAGGTCGAGTCTCCATTCTCCAATTGTTTGTGGGCTTTGATAGCAAGGTATGATAGCTTTTTCATCCATGGAATCCTTGCATCCATGGAGCCCCTAAGTTCTCCCAATTGAAATGTAGAAAATTCCCAATTTGAGTTAGGGATTTTTTTAAGTAATGAGTCTTTATGAATGTTGATTCAATTGATTGAATTATGAATTATTATGCATGAATTGAGAATATTACATGCTTTTATGATGAATTTCCATGTACCCATGCTTGACCGATGTTTCTATGATTAAATTGATGTAAATGGGTTTTAATCTATGAAAGGAGAAATTATGGGTTTATGTGTATTCTTATAGGACAAATAAGGTACATTATGAATTGCTTTAGGATTGAAGAATATGTGATGATTATGATATGAATTGCTTTGAGAGTGGATCCTATGTTATGAATTGTTGATTATTGATGTAATTGTTGTGGAAGGAATCTTTCCCACATGTTTTCTTATGTATGAATGTGAAAGGCTTTCTCACATTGAATGATTCTAAGTTGAAAGGATTGCTCACCTAAAATGAATCTAAGCTTAGGAACTTTGAATATGATGAGGCTAGTGGCGATTACCCTTGACCTCTAATGAGAAGAATATGAGGCTATTAACCTTATTCCTTAGAGTCGTACTAGAGGTGAATACCCATGATCCTATGTAAAAGATAAGAAGTGAGTACCCATGTAATATGATACAAAGACAAGAGGCGAGTACCCTTGTCTTATGATGAATACGACAAGAGGCGACTACCCATGATCCTAAAGTATGTTGGACAAGAGGCGACTACCCGTGATCCCATAGTAAGAGGGACAAGAGGCGACTACCCGTGATCCCAAGGTAAGAAGGGCTACAGTCGATTACCCATTTCCCTTTATAGTAAGGCAAGAGACGATTCCTCATGTCTTTAAAAAATATGCTAGAGTATGTTATGATAGGTGATGAACTTGGATTGTTGCTTGAGGTTGCCTTCCATGATGAGTAAGACTAGTGGCGGATTACCCATGTCTTGACTAAGTATGAATTGAGGTTACTTCAAGAAGTACCCCTTATATGTGAAATGATCTATTATGTGCATTGATTATACTTTATGACTTATGTTGTCTAACTCATATGTTATGTTTTTGCAAGTTATCATATTTAGTATATTTTTCTACTCACACATAATCTTGCGTACATTTCTCATCCAAATGTAGGGTCTGGTCTTTCCGACTCTCATTCCCGTGGCTAGGATCTATTCTAGAATAAGAGGTTGAAAATTGGTGAGTCCTCATTCATCCGAGGATATGGCCACTACTTTCCTTATGTTCTTTCCATTTTAGTTTTTAACATTGATGCATGGGCTGTGTCCCAAGATTTTATTTTACTAGATGATTTTTGAGACAAGTGTATTAGACTTCCGCTTCGTTTTATAAACTTTGGCTATGTTTGAAATGTTTTCAATCTTATAGGTTTTCTATTATCTTTAACTATAAATGATAAGTGTCTTACATGAGGCCTCTTAGGATCTTGTATGCCATGTCATATCTAAGGGGTACCACCTGGGTCGTGATAAACTTGGTAATCAAAACAGAAGGTTTAGAAAGGTTCTAGGATGTCTCAAAACCTGGTCAAGTAGAGTCTTGTTCATGAGTGTGAAGCGCGCCACATTTTTGAATAAGAGGCTACAAGATGTTTAGGAAACTTCACTTCTTCATTACTCTAAGTCGTACAATAGAGTTTAACTCTATAAGGTCTCTCTCTTATTCCTTACTCGATAGTCTACAATATATGACTACTCGAAGAGCTTTTGCTAGAAGTAATGAGGGAGAGAATGTTGGTCAAGAAGCTCTTCCTCAAGCTCTGGTTGACCCTTTGGCCGAGCAAGTGACTAATGCGGTGTTTAGGACTCCTTCTCAAGTTTTGGTTCAAGCCATGACGGCCTAAGACAATAGGGAGGTTGTTGTCCTCGTGAACCCAAAATGTGGGTACGACGGCATCTAGAGTGAGGGAAATCACTAGGATGAAACCTCTGAAACTCTATGGTTCTAAGGTTGAGGAAGAACCTCAAGATTTTATTGATGAGGTTTACAAGGTGCTGACTATTATGGGAGTGACTCTGTTGGAAAAGGCGGAATTGTTCGCTTATCAACTTAAAGGTATTGCTCAAAATAGACTTGAACCTTTCTCACTCTAGGGGACCCGCCTCTTCCGGTCTTGCTTCCTCCCATTGGTTGAACCAAATTCCTTGATAGGTTCTTTCCTCTTGAGATGAGGGAGGCAAAAGTGCTTGAGTTTATCAGTGTCCGATAAGGAAATATGAGTGTGAAAGAATATGCTTTGAGATTCACTCAATTGCCAAGGTATGCTCCTTCTACAGTTGCCGACTCTAGGGCAAGGATGAGTAAGTTCATTTTGGGTGTGTACGAATTGGTGGTGAAAGAATGTCGTATAGCTATGCTTTTTCATGATATGGATATTTCTCGTCTCATAGTTCATACCTAATAGATTGAAGAGGAGAAACTTAAGGAGAGGTCTAGGGAGACAAAGAGGGATAAAACCGGTGATGGTAATTTCGCTCATGCAAGGTCCGATGAACATGGTCGTCCTAGGTATCGACAAAGGTTTTCCGGTCAAGATTCCTCCAATGCTCATAAGTTCAAAAAAAAGATGTCTAACCCTAAGCCCCAAGGAGGAAATGGTAGTGGGTCTTCATTGCCAAATTGCGCTAAGTGTGGAAGAAAGCATAAAGGAAATGTCTAGCGGGTTCCAATGCTTGTTTTGGTTGTGGTAAGATGGATCACAAGATAAGAGATTGTTCTTCAGTTGCTAAGAATGAAGGAGATAATCGTCGTATGGCTCAACTTTATCCTTCAACCGGTCCAAGTGATTCGGGTTCTAATGCTCCCAAGCAAAATAAGTTTTCTGCACTTCAGACTTGTGGTTAACAAGAGGGTTCTCCCGATGTGGTTACCGGTATGTTGGAAGTCTATCAACTTGATGTTTATTCTTTACTTGATCCCGGTGCTACCTTGTCTTTTTCGACGCCATATGTGGCTATGAGATTTGATGTGCTCCTTGATATGTTATTAGATCAATTTTTTGTCTCTACTCCTATTGGTGATTCTATTGTGGCTAAGAGGGTCTATAGAAAGTGTCCCATCTGCTTGTCCCATAAAGTTACTCATATTGATTTGGTAGAGCTTGATATGCTAGATTTTGATGTTATCCTTGGTATGGATCGGTTGCACTCTTGTTACGCTTCTATTGATTGTAGAACCCGTGTAGTCAAATTTCAGTTTCCAAATGAGCCTATCCTAGAGTGGAAAGGGGGAAATTCTATGCCAATATGAGTGTGAAAGAATATGCTTTGAGATTCACTCAATTGCCAAGGTATGCTCCTTCTACAGTTGCCGACTCTAGGGCAAGGATGAGTAAGTTCATTTTGGGTGTGTACGAATTGGTGGTGAAAGAATGTCGTATAGCTATGCTTTTTCATGATATGGATATTTCTCGTCTCATAGTTCATACCTAATAGATTGAAGAGGAGAAACTTAAGGAGAGGTCTAGGGAGACAAAGAGGGATAAAACCGGTGATGGTAATTTCGCTCATGCAAGGTCCGATGAACATGGTCGTCCTAGGTATCGACAAAGGTTTTCCGGTCAAGATTCCTCCAATGCTCATAAGTTCAAAAAAAAGATGTCTAACCCTAAGCCCCAAGGAGGAAATGGTAGTGGGTCTTCATTGCCAAATTGCGCTAAGTGTGGAAGAAAGCATAAAGGAAATGTCTAGCGGGTTCCAATGCTTGTTTTGGTTGTGGTAAGATGGATCACAAGATAAGAGATTGTTCTTCAGTTGCTAAGAATGAAGGAGATAATCGTCGTATGGCTCAACTTTATCCTTCAACCGGTCCAAGTGATTCGGGTTCTAATGCTCCCAAGCAAAATAAGTTTTCTGCACTTCAGACTTGTGGTTAACAAGAGGGTTCTCCCGATGTGGTTACCGGTATGTTGGAAGTCTATCAACTTGATGTTTATTCTTTACTTGATCCCGGTGCTACCTTGTCTTTTTCGACGCCATATGTGGCTATGAGATTTGATGTGCTCCTTGATATGTTATTAGATCAATTTTTTGTCTCTACTCCTATTGGTGATTCTATTGTGGCTAAGAGGGTCTATAGAAAGTGTCCCATCTGCTTGTCCCATAAAGTTACTCATATTGATTTGGTAGAGCTTGATATGCTAGATTTTGATGTTATCCTTGGTATGGATCGGTTGCACTCTTGTTACGCTTCTATTGATTGTAGAACCCGTGTAGTCAAATTTCAGTTTCCAAATGAGCCTATCCTAGAGTGGAAAGGGGGAAATTCTATGCCAAAAGGTCGATTTATTTCTTGTCTTAAAGCTAGAAAGATGATTTCTAAGGGTTGCATGTACAATCTAGTTAGGGTGAGAAATGTGGATTTTGAAACCCCTACTCTTGAGTAGGTCCCCGTTGTTAATGAGTTTCCGAAAGTGTTCCCAGATGATCTACCCGGTATTCCTCCAGAAAGGGAAATAGATTTCAGTATTGACCTTCTCCCAGATACGCAACCTCTTTCTATTCCTCCTTATCGAATGGCTCTGGTGGAACTTAAGGAATTAAAGGAGCAATTGAAAGATTTGTTAGATAAGGGCGTCATCTAACCGAGTATATCTTCATGGGGTGCTCCAGTTTTGTTTGTTAAGAAGAAGGATGGTTCACTTCGTATGTGTATTGACTATCGGCAATTTAATAAGGTGACCATTAAGAATAAGTATCCTCTTCCAAGAATAGATGATTTATTTGACCAACTCCAAGGAGCGAGTTACTTTCCCAAAATTGACCTTAGGTCAGGTTATCACTAGTTGAGAGTGAAGGACGATAATATTCTGAAGACGGCTTTTAGAACCCGGTATGGTCATTATGAGTTTTTAGTAATGTCGTTTGGTTTTACTAAGGCTCCGGTGGCATTTATGGATTTGATGAATAGGGTGTTTAGACAATACATTGATATGTTTGTACTTGTGTTCATTGATGATATATTGATTTATTCGAGAAGTGAGGATGATCACGTCAATCATTTGAGGATTGTGTTGAAAATTCATAAGGACCAACAACTCTTTGCTAAGTTTAGCAAATGTGAGTTTTGGCTAAGGTCCGTAACTTTTCTTGGCCATATTGTTTCAAGTAAGGGTATTGAGCTAGATCCTAAGAAGACATATGCGATCAAGAGTTGGCCTAGACCTTTATCCCCTTCAGATATTAGAAGTTTCTTGGGTTTAGCTGGTTACTACATAAGATTCGTTGAGGAATTTTCTTCGATTGCCTCTCCATTGACAGTGTTGACTCAAAAGAAGGCTAAGTTCATATGGTTTGAAGCATGTGAGAAGAGTTTTTAGGAATTGAAGGATAGACTTACTTCCACTCAGGTGTTGACTTTACCGGAAGGGACAAATGGTTTTATTATTTTTATGATGCCTCAAGAATTGGGTTAGAATGTGTACTTATGCCAAATGGGAAGGTTATTGCCTATGCTTCAAGGCAACTTACGGTTCATGAGAAGAATTATCCTATACATGATCTTGACTTAGCGGCAGTGGTTTTTGCCTTAAATATTTGGAGGCACTATTTTTATGGTGTTCATGTTGATGTTTTCACCGACCATAAGGGTTTGCAATATGTGTTTAATCAAAAATATCTTAATCTTCGCCGAAGAAGGTGGCAGAGAGTTTCTTAAGGATTATGATATGTGTGTTCTCTGTCACCCCGGTAAGGCGAATGTGGTGGCGAATGCTCTTAGCCGACTATCGATAGGTAGTGTTTCCCACATAAAAGAGGGTAAAAGAGAATTGGTATGAGATGTACATAGATTGACCCGATTGGCTATTCGATTGATGGACTCCACCAAGGATGGTGTTGTGGTTCAAAATGGATCAGAATCGTATTTTGTGATGGATGTGAAAGCAAACTCCCTTTCCAAAAGAAATTCATAAAAAAAAAATCACATCTAACATCCACAATGCAATGTCTTGATCCAACCTTAGTAGAATTGAAAGAAGTGGTGCTTGGAAATTCGTTAAGGCTTTCTCCCAAGGGAGAAATTGTGTGCTTTGTTATCAAGGTCGTTTGTCTATTCCTGGTGTTGATGACTTAAGATAACAGATTTTATTAGAAGCCCATAGTTCACGATATTCCATTTACCTAAGAGCCACTAAGATGTACCGTGATTTGCGGGAGATCTATTGGTGGAATGGGATGAAGAAGGATATTGTAGAATTTGTGGCTAAGTGTCCTAATTATCAACAACTGAAAGTTAAACATCAGAAACCGAGAGGTTTGTCCCAAGACATTAGTATTCCTACTTGGAAGTGGGATGATTTGAATATAGACTTCATAGTAGAATTGCCTCGTACTCGGTGACAATATGATATGATTTGGGTTATAGTAGACCGAATGATGATATCGGATCATTTCATTCCAATCAAAGTTTCTTATTCAGCAGAATATTATGCTAAGTTGTATTTGAGGGAAATGGTAAGGTTGCATGGAGTGCCCTTGTCCATTATCTTTGATCAAGGTACTCAATTAACTTCTCAGTTTTGGAAATATTTCCAAAAATGTCTTGGTACTCGTGTTAAGCTTAGCACGACTTTTCATCCACAAACTGATGGGAAAGCATAGCATACTATCCAAACTTTGGAAGATATGATGAGAGCATGTGTCATTGATTTTAAGGGTAATAGGGATGACCATTTGCCATTGATTGAGTTTTCTTATAACAATAGTTACCACTCGAGTATTGGTATGGCTCCATTTGAAGCTCTTTACGATAGGAGGTGTAGATCTCATATAGGCTGGTTTGAGGTGGGTGAAGTTGCATTGATAGGACTTGAGTTAGTTCATGAGGCTATGGAAAAAGTTTAACTTATTAGAGAAAGGTTGAGAACAGCCCAAAGTCGACAAAAGTTCTATGCTGATGTTAGAAGAAGAGATCTTGAGTTTGATGTTAATGATTGGGTTTACTTGAAAATATCACCCATAAAGGGTATAATGAGATGTGGGAAGAAAGGGAAGCTTAGTCCCCATTATGTGGGTCCATATAAAATTTCGAGGCATGTGGGTAAGGTTGCTTATGAGCTAGAGTTGCCTAATGATTTGACATCGGTGCATCCGATTTTCCATATCTCTATGTTGAAAGAGTGTGTTGGAGATCCGACATCTATATTTCCCTTAGAAGGTTTGGGAGTTGATGAAAATCTTTCTTATGAGGAAGTTCCAGTTTAGATTTTAGACAGGCAAGTCAAGAAGTTGAGAAACAAGGAAGTTGCTTTCGTAAAATTGTTGTCGAGGAATCAATTAGTTGAGGGTGCTATTTGGGAGGCTGAGGCTGATATGATGTCCTGATATCCTCATATCTTTCATTTTACTCCTAATCTAGCTTGATGTAATGAGTTCCTCATGATTTACTCTTTATTTTGGTGTTAGGTGTTGAGATATTCCCATGATTTCCTTATTTTATGCATGTTCTTGAAAGACTTGTGTTTCGAAAGAAAATGTGTTTACATGATTGATTTTACTCATGTTATTGTGCATTGAGTATGAATTGCATATAGACTTCATGAGATGATGTTGAGCATGATTTTAGCTTGGAGATGGTAGTTCCTCCTCCAATATTAGTAATCTTGAAATTTCATGCATATTAGGCTGCTAGGTCTAGCTCTTATCTTCCTTATGATGCTTTGAGTATGTTTAACTTAGAGTCAATGTTTCCTCATCAGATATGTGCATTATGTGATTGCATGCATGATGGGCTGCTAGTCTTGAGTCTTTTCTATCATGAGATGTCTAGAATTCCATTCGAGGACTAATGTTCTCAAGGGGGAGATAATGTAACACCTCGGAATCTAGTAGTCTAAGAAAGGGGATAGGTGACAAGTTACAAGCCAAGGTTTTGAGCTAGGCACCATTCACGAAGGCCAGATGGACCGTGAAAGGCACCACGAGGCGTGGTGTTGCCCGTGGTGCTCACAAAACCCATCCAGGGAAAGCTCACCTCCTACGAGCACCAAGACGACTGGTGATGGGCACCACGGCACGTGGTGATGTCAGTGAAGAGGGAGGCAATAGCACCTCTAAGGTAGACCCTACACATGAGCCACATGACGGCTCGTAAAGGCCTAGACAGGCCGTGGGGAGGGTCGTAAAAGGAAGGGGGTTTAAGGGGTGGCTTGCCAAGCCATTGGTCAAGGACCACAGCTGCCACAACGTGCCATGAAGTCCTTGACGGCTCGTGGAAGCCTCCATCATAAGGCTGCGTCAGTTTTAAGTTAAGGGGCAGTTCAGTCTTTTACAAATTTCTTTAAAATAATACTATGTCGTTTTACCCATTCCTAGGACCCCCTATATAAGTGAATTTAACCCCAAAACTCACCCATTCAAGTCATTTTATTAAATTCACCAAAAGAAATGGGTTCTTCCTCTCCAAAATATTTCTTTCTCTAGAAACTTGAAGAATAAGAAAAACGGTTGAAGCTAGGGCTCAAGGACAAGTCTCCATTCTCCAATTATTTGTGGGCTTTGATAGCAAGGTATGCTAGCTTTTTCATCCATGGAGCCCCTAAGTTCTCCCAGTTGAAAAGTAGAAATTCCCCAATTTGAGTTAAGGTTTTCTTCTAAGTAATGGGTCTTTATGAATGATGATTCAATTGATTGAATTATAAATTATTATGCATGAATTGAGAGGATTACATGCTTTTATGATCAGTTTTCATGTACCCATGTTTGACACATGTTTCTTAGATAAAATTTATGTAAATGGGTTTAATATATGAAAGGAGAAATTATAGGTTTATATGTATTCTTATAGGACAAATAAGGTACATTTTGAATTGCTTTGAGATTGAAGCATATGTGATGATTATGATATGAATTGCGTTGAGAGTGGAGCCTATGTTATGAATTATTGATTATTGATGTAATTGTTGTGGGGGGGGGGATCATTTCCACATGATTTTCTTATGTATGATTGTGAAAGGATTTCTCACATTGAATGATTCTAGGTTGAAAGGATTGCTCACCTAAAATGAATCTAAGCTTAGGAACTATGAATATAATGACGCTAGTGGCGATTACCCTTGACCTCTAATGAGAAGAATATGAGGTGATTACCCTTGTTCCTTAGAGTCAGACTAGAGGAGAATACCCATGATCTTAAGTAAAAGACAAGAGGTGAGTACCCATGTCATATGATAGAAAGACAAGAGGTGAGTACCCATGTCTCATGATGAAAAGGACAAGAGGCGACTACCCATGATCCTAAAGTATGTTGGACAAGAGGAGACTACCCATGATCCTATAGTATGAGAGACAAGAGGCGACTACCCATGATCCCAAGGTAAGAAGGGCAAGAGGTGATTACCCATGTCCCTTTATAGTAAAGCAAGAGGCGATTTCCCATGTCTTTAAAAGATAAGCTAGAATATGTTATGATAGGTGATGAGCTTGGATTGTTGCTTGAGGCTGCCTTCTATGATGAGTAAGACTAGTGGCGGATTACCCATGTCTTGACTAAGTATGAATTGAGGTTACTGATGTAAGGCTAAAATTATACATATTTAATCATTATTTGTCTTATATTTAATCTTTTAATTATCCTTTTTGAGCATAAATTTTATGGATTATTCTTATGTTGTGTATTTTATTTGTAGGATTAAAATGGTGTGAAGATGAAGAAATTTGGAGCACAAATGGATTAAAAATAAGCAATCATAGAAGGAAATCAAGTTGACAGCTTAGTAGATTAAGTTTAATATAATAATATATTTATATATAAAGTTGGCTATATGAAGAATTGCGCAGAATTTTAAATAAAGCCAATCCACTTATTGCCACACGGCAATTTTTGAGGCCGCTAAGAGATTTAAGGCGGTGCAGGCTGTTTTTCTACGCGTACAACACGAAAAACCCAATTTAATTGGGTTTTGGTTTCCTAATTTGTCTTGAACTCAATTATTTTATTTAGCTTTTTTATATCTATAGATAGGGTATAAAGATTATTCTTTAGGGAGCCAAGAATCAAGAAACAATAGACAATATAAATTTTCTTATAGCTTAGGAACTTTGGAAGAGCCGCCATGGAAGCTGGAGAATTGTGGTTTATTCTTTCTTCTCCTTTATTATTTATTTGTATTTGTGACTAGTAAAAGATAATTTAGATATTGTTCTTAATTTTTTATGATTAACACAAGCATATTTATTTAATAAGTTTTGATTGTGTTTTTGAGATAATGAGTAGCTAAATTTCATAACTAGGGTTGTGGGAACCATGATGAATTATTAAAGTAAGTTTATGTACAAAGTGATTCTTGAATGATTTTTATGCATGTATTGTTAATCTTTTTGTTTAAAAGTTTTTCTAGCGGTGCGCAACGTTATAACTCGCTTCGTTCCTACTTTCCTTACCAAGGGGGTAATGAATGAGAAAAGGATTAAACAATGGAGATTTAGTTAAGGATTTGTTGCTATCTAATAGTCTGATTTTAATCTATTGACGTGAGGGTGCATACCCAACTCAATTGACACGAGGACTAATCCGGGGTAAAGGTAAGGGTTAGTAAAGCACACACCCGTAGACTTACGAAGTTGCGAGGTGAAAGTTCCTACTTGGATTATCAATCACATAGGGATACCTAACTTATCAGCTTTGCATGCTAAAAATTGAAATAGATCACTAGTACAATATTCTTGCTATTTTATGAAATCATGGGGAACACATTCCTAGTTATTTATAATAATCTGAATATAAATAAATACTTAGTTCAAAGCTTTTTTTATTTTTTTTATTTTTTTCAATTTAAATTCCCCTTTTTTTAAATAACGACTATCGATTTAAATATTTACTATTGATAATATTCTTCCATATTCTTTGTGGGATCGACCCCGACTCATAGTTGGGTAAATATATTGCATACGACCATTTATATTTCCTTTCAAGAAGTATATTTGGACATTATCAGCTACTTCAAGAAGTATCCCTTATATGTGAAATGATCTATTATGTGCATTGATTATGCTTTATGACTTATGTTGTCTAACTCTTATGTTATGTTTTTGCAAGCTATCATATTTAGTACATTTTTGTACTAACGCATACTCTTGCCTACATTTCTCACCCAAATGTAGGGTCCGGCGTTTCCAACTCTCAGCCACGTGGCTAGGATCTATACTAGAAGAAGAAGTTGAAGATTGGTGAGTCCTCATTCATCCGAGGATATGGCCACTACTTTCCTTATGTTCTTTCCATTTTAGTTTTGAATAGTGATGTATGGGTTGTGTCCCAAGATTTTACTGTACTAGATGGTTTTTGAGACAAGTGTATTAGACTTCCGCTATTTTTTATAAACTTTGGTTATGTTTGAAATGTTTTACATCTTGTAGATTTTCTATTGACTTTAACTATGAATGTTAAGTATCTCATATGAGGCCTCTTGGGGTCTTGTATGCCATGTCACATCTAGGGGTACCCCCAGGGTCGTGACAGGAAGTTACATGAATAGTGAATGATTTGTTTTTTTTATCGTAATGACTTAGCGACCAGTGAAGAAAATTGATATGCTTCCTATCTATGGTGAGAAAAAAGTATGTGGTAACTCATGGAAAAGACCATATACCTAGTAGTAAAAGCTCCATTAGTGAGAAAATTAGATGATGTATTTTTGATGGATTTTCTTCGATTATCTCCCATACAAGAAGTAGACACCTAGCTCATTTTGATACCTCCATATTATATGCCACCAATGGAGTTGAAATAGCTAAGAAATAGTTGTCGGATCTATAGGAAGGGGCTTTGTAGAACCCAACGGTACACAAATGTCGTTGTGGAACAAAAATGGTAGATACTTGAGACCATGTATATTTATATTGACTACTAATAGTTGAACCGTGAAATCCTGACACATTTGATACTCAAAACAAAGGATAAATACGAGAACTTGACTATGTTTATGTGGATCTGGTGTGCTCTTTGATGTTTGAACAGGTAAAACACTTGGACGTGAAAGATAGAAAAATGGTAAGAAAAGGAGCTGAAGCAACACCACGGAGCCCTAGACGAGCCGTGCTCATGATGACGAGCCATCTGAGGGCTCGTGAAGCTGATGCATTGAAGGCTAAAAAAATGATCAAGTGTCAAGTAAAGATCACGGAGCCCCAGATGGGCCGTGGTCCACTTGATGGGCCTTTTGAAGGCTCGTGCGAGAGAAACAGCGCAAGGCCCTTGGGAGTTAAGTGTTGACTAAAGGGAACGGGACCCAATATGGGTCGTGGTTGATTTGACGAGGCGTATGGTTGCTTTTGAACAAGAGGTAGAAAATTAGTGAAGACTCAAAGTCAAATGCAAGTTCATGGAGCTTTAGACGAGCCGTCTAGTAGCTCGTGAAGGTCGTCGGGAAAGAAGACCCGCACTATCTAAGTGTGGGACAACGAGAGGGTTCACGGGCCGTCTAGTACGTGACGAACCGCCAACTTGGTCGTGAAATGTTGTTCATGTAGGACTTGTTTTTACTGACTATTTTAATTATTTAGGGTTTTATTTTTTAACCTTACTTTTGATCGTTCCACATTGGTGATAGTTTCCATATTCAAAACTTGGTTTTTGTCAATTATTTTCGGATCAACAGTTCGTGATCGTGACTAAGTGTTGATAATCAAGATTTCTTGTTGGTTTGCAATTATTGTAAATTTATTACTTTATGCTTTCAATAACAATTACTGTTTCTTTTCTTGAAAGTATGACCGACTAAACACCAGAAATAGGGTTGTGGAAACCATGACTAAAATCTAGTAATGAATTCAAAGTACGAGTAATGTATCATTATTAGCTACGCGTGTGATACTTTCTTTCATCATAAATACTTTTTAATGAGGGAACACATTAGAAGTCACCCATATTTACTACTTGTTTGAGAGAAAAGTAGTAATTAGGAAAAAGTAGAATCATATCTTATCAACTTGTAGTGAAGATTCGAGTACGAGTGAAGAGAATTTCATTAACAAGCATGCAAGGGTAAACATGAAAACACTCTATGACCGAGAGGAAAAGAGTGAAAGTCATCTAATAGGGCTAGAAGAATTTAGATGCATTTAACTTGCTAAGAACGTATAGTGCTAACAACTAATCATTGCATGTATGTAACTCAATGCTAAGCTAGAAGTCATGGGAACATGATCCTAGTCTCATTAATGAACTACTACAATCTTGAAGTTAAAGCTATTGTTACTTTTGTTAACTTGGATATTCAATTCAACATTGGTTACTAAAACACAAACAACCCCATATTTACTTTCTGTACTTATTTTCTTTTGGAAATCATAACCACAATTGAGTAAGAGCATTATTAAGGCTATTTCTGTAAGCAAATTCCATGTGGGGTCAACCTCAACTCAGTTCTGTTCTGTAAATTGACTTCGATTGTTTATACTTCTTAATTAAGGTGTAAGTTTAGACGTATCAGTATTATCTGTACTTTGCAATGTGGTACACCGACCTAACCGACAACTTTGCAGATGAAAAGTCCATCTGGCGAATGCGAAACACAAAATTAACCCAACTAAGAGACTCCTCTTTGAAAATGTAATATCCAAGTCTCAAATGCAATGGACACTGAATCCAACCCTTTGCGAACGTAAACCTTTCTATGAAAATAAGGACACCAGCTGCACTAATAGCTATGGGATTAGCTAATACCAAAACTCGAAACATTGTTAGAAAATTATCCATAAGCCTCCAAAAATTGACTTGTAGTATAAATCGATCACAAGAACATTAATTACTTGATAGAATCATTAAATAACTATTCAAAGGTAATTCTGATTAAATTTTAATGTAACACTCCAAAAATTCTTAAGTCCAGATAAGATCTTGTAAAGCTTAGAAAACTAAGTCCGTCGAAACTTCTATAATTTATGAATGCCATCTATGGGCCGTAAACAGCACTACGAACCGTAGATGGGATCCATCGATAAACTTCAGAGAATTTTGAATTAGGTTTGAGATTTATGAACCAGGATTATGGGACGTAAAACCTTTTTACGAGTCGTAGATTGGTGCGTAAATCAAAGTACTAAAGCTTAACAACCAGCCTGAGTTTCATGAACCCAACCATGGACCATAAAACCTATTATAGATCATAGATGGGCTCGTGAATAAAACTTCAGAGACTATGTATTTTAGGCTATTTTCTACAGATAGAGATATACGACCCGTAAATGGAATCATGGACCATAGATTCCCTCGTGAAACCTGTCAATGTCCATTTTCTTTTAGGTTCATTTGGATATTTTCCCACTATTTTAATCTATATACTATATCGTTTTAACCAATTATCAGTGAAATTAAGGGAAATAAGTCAACCCAAAATATCTCCATTCATGTACGAACCTCATAAACTAGATTCTTCTCATTCAAGGCTTCTTTCAAGCAAGAACTAGGGTTCTTCATCTTCAAGTCTTTGTTCAAGAATTTAAGCTAATATCTTCTTTTCAGGGATGTGAGATTTTATCAATGGGTATCGTTTCACCCACTGATTCCTAAAACCAAGCTAATTTTCAATTTATGATTCTACAAATCTTAGGGTTTTATGAGAAGCATGAATTCAATGATAGTTTTCATTCTTCATCATAAATGGATTAATTATGTGTTTTCAAACTATAGTTCAGTATTTCTAAACACTATTTTCATGAATCCTCATAATGTAGATATTTTCATGTCTCATAACCGTGTTATTTTAGATGTATATCTTAGATTATTAGTTTTCATAAATTAGGAAGTTTTTAGATAAAGTATCCTTTAGTATTTAAAATTTGATCAATATTCATGAGCTACTAAGTATTTATCAACATCATTCAGTATGATCATATTATTACTATTTTAGTTTATGAACATTTTTTTCATTGGGAGTTTTACTTAATACCTAGTGAACCTAGGGATAAAGGCTCACTTGTTAGTTAAGGACTAAGACCTTTAGTAGCATTCCTTAATCCCTAAAGTCCGTGTCACCATAGGATTATAACTGTCACCCATTAGACCAGGACTGACTCCTTAGTCTTTTACAAATATTATCTTATTGGTACTACATTAGCTTAGATAAACTGTTAGACCCCAATAAATTAGGCCCTTTCGGTACGGATTATTCATCAAACTCTCTGTTGTATCTCACACGGTTATATATTGGGTTATAGTATCTCCCATAGTTCAGTCCCATTTGTCGCATGACCTTGTAGTTAATTATATCAATTTCATTTATCTTTCAGTTGCATGTTTTACTACTTAGTCATTGCGTCTTTACATGACATCTAGTACAACATTATTCAGTATGTCAAGATATTATTTTATCATGTATATCCCACACACTAAATGCATACTCCCACACATTATTATTTAAGAACATAGGTTCATACATTTAACACTAAGACTATGGTAAGTACAATTTCCAATCGGCAGAACAGTAGTGTTGGTGAGTCCTCATCTTTCAAGGACAACCTTTATCTTTATTTTAGTTCATTAGTCTTTTTTATTTTCAAATAGCTAGAGTTAGCTTGGGCCTTGTCCTAGCAAATCCTCATAGTAGAGGTTTTTCAGACAGACAGATTTAGTATCAACTTTTATTGATATTTAGTTATTAGTCTATTTAAGTAATTGAATTCTTATAGAGCATTTCAAATTTAGCTTCTACACTAGTATTTTCAATTATTTATGCTAAATCTTAGCGTCATGCTAGATCATGGGTTATCTTGGGATATATGTATTTCTAAGCATCGTGTTATGACTAGGGGATAGTCTACTGTTGTGACAAACTTCGTATTAGAGCATCAGGTTAAGGTGCCCTAGGGTGTCTTAAAGTCGCGTTAAGTAGAGTCTTATTCATGGGTGTGAAGCACGCCACATCAATAAATGAGAGGTTATGAAACATTCTAGGAAATACTTCACTTTTCTCATATTCTTATCATGTGATAGTGTCAACTCTAATCATCTCGCTTTTAATTCATGCTTTTCTCATTTTTAGAAGCATACCTTTGAAAATAGCTTAGGTTAGAAAGAACAAGAACGAGGACAAGCCAACACCACAAGCTCTTCTAAACCCTTTGAATGATCAATTATTCATGATGAATTTAAGGTTGGATTCCAAGTGTTAGCTCAAGATAATCGGCAAGTTATGGCCCTAGCCAATCCAAATGGAAATACGACTGCAGCTAGAGTTTTGGATTTCACTCGGATGAATCCTCCAGAGTTCTATGGTTTATAGGTGAAGGAATACCCACAAGAGTTCATTAAGGTCATCCAAAAGATTTCGTTAATTATTGGTGCCACTTCAGTTGAGAGTTCAGACTTAACCGCTTACCAGCTAAAAAGAGTGGCTCGGATTTTGTACTAACAATGGAAGGAATATATGGTTGTTGATGTAGGCCCACTAGACTGGATAAGTTTGAGGTTGCATATTTAGACAGATTCTTTCCACTTTAGTTGAGGGAAGCTAAGGTCCAGGAATTCATCAATCTGATGTAAGGTAACAATACTGTGAAAGAGTACTCTCTGAAATTCACTCAGCTATCTAAATATGCTCTAACTATGGTGGCCAACTCTAGGGCCCACAAGAGTGAGTTTGTCTCCGGTGTTTCTAAAATGGTGGTGAAAGAGTATAGGAATACGATGTTGATTAATGAAATGGACATCTCCTGATTTATCACTGATGCTCAGTAAATTAAAGAATAAAAGATTAAGGAGAGAACTAGCGATAAAGAGAGGGCTAGTACAGACAGTGTGGACTACTCAAAACAAAAACCAAGAAGTGGAAATCGGTCTTAGTTTCACTAGAGGCATTCTGGTCTAGCCTTATCATGTGCTAGTGCTCCAGTGCCTAAGTTAAGATAGGGGAACAAGGATAGGGTGCCACGCTCTAAGTCACATGGCGATATCACTAGTGGTCTCACTTTCTGACTTGTTAGAAGTGTGGTAAGAGTGAATGTCCAATAGTGGTGGCTACTTTTGTTGTGGTAAGACACGTCATAAATTTAGGAATTGCACAATAACCTCAGGTAGGGTCAAGGTTGTTTGTCAGTAGACTCAACCTAATAAATTAGCAACTTGAGGAAGTCGTTCGACTCAGCAGGGCACCTCATATAATACTAGTGGTAGAAAATGCCAGAACAAGTTATATGCTTTTTAGACTCAACAGGATTTTCTTGATGTAGTCATTGTAATGTTACATGTCTTTCAATTTCATGTTTAAGAATTGTTAGATCGGGGAGCTACACTTTCTTTCATGACTTTGTATATTGCATTAAGTTTCAATATCAATCCCGAAATCCTATCATAACTTTTTTTCAATATCCACTCTTGTTGGTGAGTCAATCTTCGCTGAATTAGTATACAAAAATTGCATAATTTCAGATTTTTAGAAAATCATTACAGTTGATCTAGTGTATTTACTTTGTATGTTTAATATACTTGTATGTTATTTTTATCTCCTCCTCAAATTAAAAAAATATATTCATCTGAGACCCACAGCTGTGGATTTCGAAAGATACCTAACACATTCTTTTTGGAATAACTTGAACCCCTTACCTAGAATCTCTTGGTTTCATAGACATTTCTTTTTTATTTCATTTATTAATTGGTTTCCTAATTTTTCCTAAAATAATGAGGCGACTCCCTTTCCCCTTAATACTTTTAAAACTCTGTTCATACTTATAAAATTATTTATTTTTTGTGAGTCACCGCAACGTTGTGCCCTCTCAAGGAATGTCAACAAAAAGGCGACTCCACCGGGGATATAGAGGTTCTAACCATTATGAATTCATTTTTACAAATTGAGGAGACTATTCTTTTATTGTGTTTTTCATTATTTTGTATATTTAGTCGATTATTTGCATATTATACTCATTATTTATTCATTATTTGTTATACATAATGTATCATGGCATAATTTTCGCCAAACGACAAATAGAATGCATGAGGACAAGTACGGTTACGTGGTTATCCATGACCTTTCTTTAGAAAAACACCCTATTTTTTGGTAGTAAACGGGTAGTTGGTTTGTTGTCGAACAACGCTGTTTATTTTCTCTACCCCACAGATTGTCCAACTCGGTTCACCGATCCACTTTCAAATAACGCCTACTCTTAGTCATCTCTCATTAGAGCATTCATAGTTTGAGTTCATATTCATTCAAGTCACAATCTGTTGGAACTACGTTTGAACTGATTCTTGCTTCAACGGGATACGTAGGCGCCACAACAGCTCGGTCATGTTTCCCGTAAGCTTTCCATTATTTCAAATTAAACTGGGGATTTTTTTTTTTGGAAAGGTCTTCAAAAATTTCACAAAGGAGACAGTTGCTACAAATTGAATACTGGAAGGTTCTTAAAAGCTAAAACAGGGGTAAAAGTTTTAAGGAATTCCCTTAAAAATTTCACCATGTTTGTACTCAGACTCCATATTTATGAGGCATCGCTCCGAATTATTTTATACCTTTGTTTTAATTTTTGTACCTGATGTTATATTCATTATATGTCTTGATTTTATTTATCTTATAATTTTTTTTTAAAATTGTTTGATATTTTTAAAGTTTGGGTGGTCCGTGTTTCAATGTGACTCATTAAATTTTTATTTTTGTTGCTTTTTTTTTAATAATAAAAATTATTTTTTGTTAAATTTGGGTGGTCCACCCTTCAATGTGACTCATTGATTTCTTCATTCTTGTTAAGTTTTCTTTAAATAATAATAATAAAAATTGTTAAATTTGGGTTGCCCGCCATTCAATGTGGCTCATTGATTTTTAATTGTGTTTAATTTTCTTTCAAAAAATTCATTTGTTATTCAAAAAATATGTTTTATACGATATCCGAATGAGCTACGCAAAGCTGATTCTCATCAATGAGATACGTAGGCACCCCTTCTAGGGTTTGGTATTCTTTCTTCCAAAGATTTTTTATTCTTTTAATGTTTATAATTTTGAAATTATTTTTTGACTTGGTTGGTGCCAACACAATGTCAGAGTACATATGTAAAAATAACTGAATCAATGGAGAAGATTAACCTCTTGTTAAGCCATGGATTCTTTTGGTACCTCTCATTCATACTTTTGTTACACTTGAAAATATTTTCTTGCATACATTCAATATTAGAAAAAACCCCGATTCATTATTTCATATGCATTGTGTGGTGAGTTTTGAATTAAATTCAATTGTGTTGCATTGTTGATCTAGAACTTTCCCTGAACATTTGTTGAGGCGAAATCCTGAGTGATGTTTGATTTGAAAAATGATTTTAGGCCATCTTAGACCCGCTTGTGCCTTTCAAAGCCTACCAAATAATATTAATTCTAGTATATCCCACTTTGAGTGTTAAGTCTTTTCTTTTGACAACCACATTTTAGCCTATACCCTTTCAGAGTGCTTATACGCACTATCTCTTTTTTGGCTTGACTTTGTTGAGCGCACTGAAGATCTGCAATGTTACAAAAGAAGATTCAAAGTTCAACTTTGTCAAAGACAAAAGTTACAAAATCCTTGAAAGTAAAAAATACAAAAATGACTTCAAAATAAAGTAGAAAGAGTTGAAAATTTTCGAAAAGTTCAAACAAGACAAATTTCAATAAAAGAAGAAGATTACTCCAAACAATTAGGAGAAACTTCAAAAGATGATGAGAAGGGAAAAATATCACACAAGCAAAGCTTCAAAAGAAGTCAAAAAGTACAAAAAGAAGGGACAACAAAGAGGAACAAACTTTAAAAGTAAAGCAAACGTTGAAAACACACATTTAGTGCAATGCTCAAGAAGGGATTAAGTCATTTTTTTCCCAAATGAATATCTTATTCGTCCCTAAGCCTATATTACAAGTCATTTACAAGCCCTGCATGATTTCAGTTTAAATGTTCCCACATTAGTGGATATTTATATGAAGGTCAAGCCTATGGTATCACAATTGCATGCATTGAATATTTTTTTGAGTGTGAATGAATTTTGCGAATTGTCTTAAATTCGAAACACTTAAATGTGTGCAAGTTAGAATTTTCTTTGTGGTGAGGGAACTTTAAACATGATGTTTTATCTATTTCAAAACCTTTGTTTGAAGCAAGATGAACATATGCTGTCGTTACTTAAGTGTATATGAGGTACTACTTGAATCCGTAGGAATTCCCTCGAAGTTAATCTTAGTTGAAAGAAAAAGAATTGTGAGAAATTTTTGTGAAATGTTATTGTTGGTGCTAACCAAGTTAAAATATGTTTCATTGTTCAAACAATAAAAATGGGTTGACATCCACTTTTCAATACTTATTCAAACCAACTTTGTGGATCGTTTCATTGTTGATACTTGTTCAAAGTAACTTTGTAGACTGTTTCATAGTTAAAATTGTATTTTGGGTCGTCATATCCTTCAAAATGACATTTTTTTTTAATTTTTGGGTCTTCATACCCTTCAAAATGACATCTTTAAAAAACTTATTTTTTATTCAGATAAAATGATGCTTTTTAAAAATTTCTTTGTCATACCGTTCAAAATGACACTTTATTTTGTTATTTCATTCACATTGACATTTTTGCTTATACTCGTGATGTTATTATGTTTGGAATGTTGCATTAGTTAATCACCTTGTTCAGTGTTCGTTGTTATTTGAGGCCATGTTTGCATAATTTATGTTGCACTTATGTTACATTTATTACTAACATTGTTATCGCAGATTTTTGTGGTACACCATTCATATCATATTAAAATTGGGTCGTCTGCCTTTCAAGAGACGCATTGGGTTGTCACATCGTTGAAAGTGACATGTTATATTCAATTGAGTTGTCTTCCTTTCACGAGACACGTTGGATTGTCACCTCCCTTCAAGTGATATGTTATATTCAAATTGGGTTGTCTTCCTTTCAAGAGACACGTTGTGTTGTCACCTCCATTCAAGTGACATGTTACATTCAAATTGGGTTGTTTGCCTGTAAAAGAGACGCGTTGGGTTGTCACTCGTTCAAAGTGACATATTATATTCAAATTAGGTTGTCTTCCTTTCAAGAGACACGTTAGTTGTCACCTCCTTTCAAGTGACATTTTGCTTTCAAATTGGGTCATCCGCCTTTCAAAGAGAGACGTTGGGTTGTCACTTCGTTAAAAGTGACAGGCTATATTTGAATTGGGTCGTCCGCCTTTCAAAGAGACATGATGATTTGCCACGTCGTTTCAAGTGACATATTAAGTTCAGGATTTGGTTGTCATCTCCCTTCAAGTGACTGTTAAATTCAATTTGGGTGTTCTTCTTTTCAAAAGACACATTTGGTTGTCATCTCCCTTCAAGTGCTTTCTCATGTTCAAATTAGGTCATCTGTCATCCACTAAACATGTTGGGTTGCAACCTCGTTCAAAGTGACATGTTATATTCAAATTGGATCGTCCACCTTTCAAAGAGACATGATGAGTTGTCACATCCCTTCAAGTGACATATTAAGTTCAGAATTCGGTTATTATCTGTCTTCTGCCTTTCAAAAGACAAGTGAAGTCGTCATCTCGTTCAAAGTAACATGTTATGTGCATCATCCTACTTTCAGAATTGATTGATAAAAATCCTCTTAATATGAACCACCAGTAGCTCGCTTCCAAGCTCCGGCAGACCCAAAACCACTTCTTTCTCTCCTCTCCTCCACAGACCAGAACCCCACCGGAAAAAACCACTCAAACCCGACCTAACCAGACTGGAAACAATCTCTGGAAAGCCAACGAGTTCGTCGCAGCCCATCGCTCCACCAGTGAGCTCGTGGCTCACCAACAAACACCAAACAGAGCCCAAACAACCCAGAAGACAGAGCAGCCACCACTCTTCTTCTTCAGCTACAACCAAACCAACAAAACCCCAAACCCACCTCTGTCCAACCGCCTAAAACCTCACCTGAAACAGCCAACAACAACGACATTTATGGCGAACAACAACAACCACGCGAACCAGCAGCCATGGAGCTCCAGCAACACGCGGCCAACGAGCCGAAGCTCCACCACGTTGCTGCGCCTTGCCTTCTCAGACGAAACAACGAACTCCGACGGAATCTTGCTTCCAGATCTGACCGGACTCATTATTTTCCGGTAACCACACTCATTGCTTCTCTTTGTTTAGTGTTGTTGGTTTGATTTTGAAATTTATTTAAAATGGTTTGTTGTTATTATTATTTAAGTTTGTTTCAAATTTACTATTTATTATGTTTTTCTTCTCATTTTTTTTAATATTTGGAATGATAAAGTTCTTTGCCATTTTTTATTATTTTGTTATATTGGTTGGATTATAATTTTAGTTTGGGTTGATATTATTTTATTTTGGGGTTGTTTTATGTGTTTGAATGATTTCAACAAATATTTTTGATGGTATTGTTTCTGTCTTTACTATTTAGAAATACTTACTTGATGTGTTTTTCTGGAAAAAAATTTAGATATTATTTTGTTTAAATTAATTTACTACATTTTTGGTTCATTTGTTTCGTCATTTTTGTTTGGTTTAGTATGTTTCTTATAGAGATATGCCTATATTTAGTACTTTCTGGAAAATTGCATCGTTATCATTTAGTTGCTCACTAATTTGTATTCACTTTTTGTTTTTAGTTCAAAGTTGATTGTTATTTTATTATTTTTTTAATTTATTTTATTTCCAGAATGTTGCTTTGATTACTGTGTTGTTAATTGTTGCATATTATTTTATTTATGTCTTTGTTAGCTTCATATGATTTGGTATTTTGTTTATTAAAATTGACCAATGAAAAAATCTTTTCATCGATTTTCGAGGCCTCCTCATTTTAAAAGACAGAAATTTAGTTTAAGTTCATATTCATTATTTGTTAAAATTGGCCGATGAAGAAATTACCATTGATTTCAAAAGCCCCTCATGTTAATAAGACGGTTTTTTTTTAAAGTTATTATTTGATTTATTTGTTTTTATTCATTTATTAACACTTTTACTATGTGTCTTTACAAGTCTCATTGAAGCTATTCGGATAGAGTTCGAATTTCTTTTTTTGTTCATTATTGTGTATATTATTGACGTTAGGCAAACATTAAGTTGTTTCTTATATTATTATTTTATTTTTTTATTTGTGATTATTGCATATTTATTGTACTTGTATATTATTTTTATATCCTCCTCAATTTGAAAAAATTAATTCAGCTAGGACCCACTTGTGGATTTCAAAGAATGTCTAATACCTTCCTTTTGGAATAATTTGAATCTCTTACCTAGAATCTATTAGTTTTATAGACATTTTTTTTATTGAATTTATTAATTAATTTTCTAATCCTAAAATTAGGTGGTGACTCC
Organism: Solanum tuberosum; assembly: GCF_000226075.1. NCBI lineage: Eukaryota > Viridiplantae > Streptophyta > Magnoliopsida > Solanales > Solanaceae > Solanum > Solanum tuberosum. The sequence continues at coordinate 15,288 of NW_006239024.1, read as the reverse complement.
CTTTCTCTTTAATCTTTTTAAAATTCTTTTCATCCTTTTAAAATTATTTATTTTTTGTGAGTTATGCGATGTTGCGCACTCTCAAGGGATATCAACAAGCAGTACACTGGATTCAATTTAATACTCCCTCCGTTTCAAAAAGAGTGGTCTAGTTTGACTTGGCACAGAGTTTAAGAAAATAAAGAAAACGTTTTAATCTTGTGGTCCTAAATTAAAGTTATGTCAAATGTACAAAATTGTCCTTTAATCTTGTGGTCTTAAATATGTCATGTGGAACGGTGAAAGTAAAATGTTACCAAAAAAGAAAAGAGGTCATTCTTTTTTAAACAAACTAAAAATTAAAGGAAGTCATTCTTTTTTAAACGAAGGAATAGCTTACATGGTCTATATAGATTAAATGGTAAACATCCACAATAATGAACTAAGGTTACTTTCAAAGTATCTAACAAAGTGTTTTAATGATGTTATGCTTGCATTGACCATGACTATGACTTATGTTTTCTAACCTTCTATCTTATGATTTTGGTTTGTCATTGCATGTCATGTAAAGTCCTTTTAGCATGATTTCATTACTGTTATGTATTAATATCATACTTACTACTTTCTATGTACTAATGTGTACATGTGTCTATATTGTTTCACTAATGTAGGGTCTGATACTTCACCTCTGGCTAGTTGATCTCTTGGCATTAAAAGATTGGTGAGTCCTCATATTTCAAAAATCGAGACACATTTACATGCTTCTTAAATTTAGTTTTTTTGACATTTGTATGTGATGTATTAGTTACATCCCAACCGCTTCCTTTTGATGTAATATATGACTTGTTGAGACTGTTAGACTTCCACTTTATCAAAGTCTTGTATGATATAAAACTGTTTCTTTTGAATTATTTATTTCTATTATGTTCTATGATGTATGATAAGTGGCTTGTATAGGGTCTTTTGGAGTTCTATACGTCATGTTACGCCTAAAGTATACTTTAGGTTGTGACAATATAGGAGCAGTAGTCAGCTCCTTGAGCTTCAAAAATCTCAACTTACACTCCTCAAACCACTCAAAATGAACATCAAGGTGAGTCAACCTGGTCAAAGGTGTTGCACCGGTGGAGTAGCCCTCATCAAATCGTCTGTAGTAGCCTGCCAATCCGACGAAGTTCCAAACCTTAGTAACTGAAGTGGGCCTAGCCCAATCATGAATTGCCTCTATCTTCGTCGGATTTACCATGATGCCATCCTTGGACACCACGTGCCCCAATAATGCTACAGAGTCATGTAAAAACTTGCACTGGAGCACAATCCTCAAGTGCTGCTCATGATCACTCCTACTCTGTAAATATACCAAAATGTCATCTATGAACACAATGACGAACAAATCAAGATATGACATGAACAGTTGCATTATCAAGTCCATGAAGGCAACATAAACACTAGTCAACCCAAAAGACATCACTAGGACCTCGTAGTGACCATAACGAGTCCTAAATGCAGTCTTAGAGATGTTTGTTTCCCTAATCCTCAACTGATGGTAATCGGATCTCAAGTCAATCTTTGAAAACATTGAGGCACCTTGAAGCTAGTCAAACAGATAATCAATCCTAGGCATGGGGTAACGGTTCTTCACTGTCACTTTATTTAACTGCTTATAATCAATACACATGTTCATCACACCATCCTTCTTCTTCACAAAGAGAACGGGAGCACCCCAAGGTGATAAACTAGGCTTGACGAACCCATTACCCAAGAGATCTTGAAGATGAACACCGAGCTCCTTGAGCTCTGTAGGACCATCTGGTATGACAGAATAGAAATAGGTCGAGTGTCAGGCTCAAGTTCAATAGGGAAATAAATATTAGGCTTTGGGGGTAGTTCAGGTAGGTCGTTAGGAAACACGTCTACAAAATGATGACCAACTGGAACAAACTCATCTTAAGGGACCTCCCTACTCAGATCTTTCACATAATATAAATAGGACAAACACCTACTAACCTCTGAGCCTAAATAAAAGAGATAACCCCAATCGGTATGCTACTAATGGAGCCCTGCCACACCACCGGGGGAATACCAAACATGGTTAAGGTAACGGTCTTAGAGAAGCAGTCTAAAACCGCACGGTAGGGGGATAACAAGTATATGCCCAGAATCACATCAAAATCAAGCATGTCTAACAATATAAGGTCAGCCAAGGTGTCACGCCCCTGGATAGAAACTAAGCAAGATCGAAACACTTGATCCACTACTAAAGACTCACCCACGCGGGTAGACACACATAACAGTGATACCATAGTCTCACAACTCATACCTAACGAAGAAGTATAATACACAAACACACAAGAATAGGTAGACCCTGGATCAAATAAGGCTGAGGTGGTCTGATGGCATATAAGAATCGTACATGTGATCAGATTGTCCAATGCCTCAGCTTCCGCCCTTGCTGGAACTGCATAGAAATGGCTCTATCTTTCTCTTCCCTGGCCATCAGTCCTACCAACCTGACCTACCTCTCCAGGGACCACCCCGAATACCTTGATGTCCACCGCGATGATCCTGACCCTGACCTTGACCCTTAGGTGGAGGTGTTGTTGGTGGAGCTGCATGTGGAGTGGAAGCAATCCACCTACTTATGGGACAATCTCGGGACTTATGGTCAAGCTCCCACACTCAAAGAAACCTAAAGATCTGCTCCCAAAAGAACGACTGCCATGACTTAAAGCATAAGACTGGGATCCATGACTAGGACTAGAGCCAACTGCACTCCAGTTTTACCAGTCACCCTTTGAAGCCTGTAATGAGGCTTGAATAGGCCGGATGAGTTGGCCCTGTCGAAACCACTTCCTGGGCCTATCAGATGAGTCCCTCTGCCTGGAACAAGACCCGTTATAGTCGCCCTCATATGTAGCCCTTTAGTCGCTTTCCCCTTAGGCCTTACTACGAAGATGCTCAATAGTGCAGGCGTGATAAAAATTAACATTTACTAAGGAATGACCTGCATAGGCCATAGACTGAGTCCCAAACCGCAACTGATGTCTCAACCCACAAACAAAACACCAAACTCTCTCCTCTTCAATAGGTAAAATCATGGTAGCATGATGGGAGAGCTCCTGAAATCTCGCCTCATATTCAGACATGGTCATAGAGACCTGCTCAACCTGAAGAATTGATCCATGAGATGATCTCTGATAGTCTCAATAAAGGTACATCACTACGATCTGGCTGGACCATTTAGCTATTAAGTAGGGAAGTTGGCTCCTCTCGACTCCACCAGACCCAAAGTACACAGCCGCTTATGACAGGTGGTAAGAAACTCACGAGCATCCTCACCCATAGTCCTAGAACACCTTGGAGGTGAAAGCCTAAAAATCACTTTGAGCATCTTCTGATCCTCTAGAGGCATAGCTCCTGGCACAATCATGGGTTGGGCACCCCAGGAGGTACCTAGTCCAGAGGTGCCTCTAATGTAGATTGATCCTTCTAACTTGATGTTGGTGTAGGTGCTAGTGGTGGTGTTGGTGCTTGTGTTGGTGTTGGTAGTGGGGTCGGGGCCTTATGTATGCCACCTAGTGTATATAGTCATAAGTTGAGTAATGGATGCTTGAAGGTCTGGAGCCATAGCCGGTCCGGGTGGTGGCTAAGTTGGTTCTGGCCCTACCAACTGCTCTAGAAAATGGGCTGTTAGAGGATCCATTTCTATCTATTTGGGGTAGTGTTGCACCCCTATCAGGCATGGTGGTCGACCTTTAACCCTAGCCGCCACACGACGCGTGTGAGCTATCTTGCGAAAAGAGTGAAACATGTGATAGTTAAAGAAACCAATAACACACACTGCACGAAAGCAAAATAAAAGAGAAGAATACCTAAAGACACTATGTAGCCTCCCAAAGATAGGATAAGGATGTCTCCGCACCGATCCGTATGACTCTATTAGGTATTTTCTCTGTACAAGTGAGACTGATGAACTTGGGGCTCTGATACCAACTTGTCATGACCTGAATTCCCGAGTCATGATTGCACCTACTATAACCCACCAGTAGGTAAGTTAGCCCGTACCCAAAACGACAAGTAATGAGTACATGGGTAGAACTAATAAAGAATAATACTAACAATAAGAAAGGACAAAAATGGAAGCCAACCAAAAACTATATACAATAGAAACCATCCCAAAACCCGAAAGCCCTGAGTATAGAGCGGTCTATGATGAACAAATACAAGTCCCAAAAGTGGACTACAATAAACTGTCTCAAAGGAAAAAGACTACGTAACATATATACATAAGGAGAAAGGCTGATCCAGGATGCCAAGTACTCACCCTCGTCTTTGGCATCCACAAGCTGCTAAAGATGGCATGAATAATCATTGTTGGTAACTCGTACTAGGACCTTCATTATGAAAAAATGCAGAGTGTAGCATTAAACCAAAACAAAGGTACTCAGTAGGCATCATAGGCCGATTATGCACGAAATAAAGACAATTGGATAAGATAGAGCCCAAACACAAACAGAGGTTAAAGAAGATAAGAAAAGAAAGCATACAAGCATATCGAAATTAAATCTAAGTACAGCTAAACTAAACCTAACTAGACCCCATAAGAAAAGAAGGTACACTCGTGCGCAAATTTAAATAAAATCCAAATTGACCCCATAAGCCTGACATATACACACAATAGCTAAGTGTATAAGAAAAGAGTGCCTCCAAACTGGATCCAACAAGTGGACACTAGGCCTTGCATACTGAATGATAGTCTCTAACTAGAGGTGACGACCTCGAACTGTAAAGCCTCAGCCTCGGACTGGAAATATGGCCTTGAACCATGAACATCAGCCTTAGACTGGAGATAATGGCCTTAAACTATGAAGATCGGCCTCCAACCGAAAATAGTCATAGTGTCTAGTCAACTCCCAGCCCAACTAGAAAGAGTGAAAAAGTGCATGTCAATTCTGAAGAGGATTCTAATATCAAGACTAAGTTGTCGTGGAATGACATCCACCCACAAGCATCCATAGGAGGCTCCAAGCCTAGAACAACCCAATCTAATGTCACCATTAGGACACACCCCTGCGGTAACCCCTCAGATCCGTATAGATAGGAAGAGAGAGTAAAAGATCTACAAGTTGCATAAAATCCTAAACTAAGGTTCATACTATAAAACTCAAGTCTGTCGTTCTAGTCTACAAGGATCTAATCCGTCCGAACAACGTCGGAGACATGCCAAAGCTACAAGGCTTGCTTGTTTAAGACAACACTATTCTATTCTAAAATAAGGTCGAACATGCTTTAGAAAACAAGAAATAGCACAAGTAAATCACAAAGCATGCAACAAAACATATAAAACCCTAACTTACAAGGTACTATTCTCGAAACAGTGTCGATAAATCCTAAAACATGTTTTCTAAGAGGAAAAGTAGGAATAACTAGGTATCAGCCCCCAATTCACACTAATCATCATGAATTCACACATTCAAGCTCAATCTATTAAGAAAGAAAGTTGTAGCCTACATGTAGGTCAACCACGAGCGCACCAAGTCAAAAGGCCGGAGCCTTTTCTTTTCGAACGGACTCCAACCGCTTCCACGCTATCAAGAATAGGATCACAATGTTAGTATGGTCGTTTAGGCACCAAAATCACACAAACTGAAAATGGACCAATTTTAAGAGTCAAACGGGAATTCTGGGACCGCACTCGAATTTCTAGAATTGACTCAGTCAAGAAATCCTAAACTATGTCAAGAACTTGTGTTCCAAAATTGAACACAATTCGAGGCCTAAAATAGCCAACACAACAACATGCAGCCATAATCAAGAGACCAAGCTAAGGAAGCCCCAAACACACCCAAATTCACCTCAAACCGAGGTTCTCCAATAGCTCCCAATAACTAACCATGTAGCACTCTTCCAACGAACACACAACTCTTTGAAACACAGAAATCGGAGCTTAGAAGAGGGAGATATTGCAAAATTAATCCTTGAACTAAGGTTGCCTTTACGTCTGTCTTTATTTAAAAACTGGGCCAAAAACTCCTCTTCTTGAACATGAAGGAGAGGTGTGAATGAGCCTAGTCATCCAGTTGGGCACCGCAAACGCAACAACCTAGCACGAACGCATAGGCTAGGCCTACTGCCACCCACGAACGTGAAAGCCTAGCACGAACGCGCTGGCAAGGGTGCCAGCCCTATGTGAACACGACCCTAGGTGCGCGAATGTGGGGCATGCAATGAGTTGCACCAACTATCAGCACATCAACTGATATGCTAAAGCACCAAAACCTTCGATGGGGTGGCTGAAATAATTCGAACCCTGTCCATGCAAACAAAATATGGTACCCCATCAGATTCAGCATTTCAGACTAAATAGAACCATTGAAACTTCCATCCGAGGTCGTTTTGATGAAAAGTGAGTCACACACTCAAGTTCCATTTTAAGCAAAAATCCACAAGGGGGCTCAGAATCAGCCTAGAAGCCTCGGGATCCAAACGAACGGTCGTTCTAGACCAAATTCAACATTCTGGGGTTAACCATGATGAAGGTATTCTAATCCGAGCTTGTTTACTAAGAATGTCAACTAAAGTCAAACTTAGGCGTTAACGTGGAAGTTAAAATGCCTAATCGCACAGACTCACACTGAAAGCTTTGGGAGTCATGTCGACTATGCTACTAGCCTAAAATGACCCTTTTGGAGCTGATGGGGTCATAAGAATTGGATTTTGAGGTTATCTTCTTGAAATTTTTATAAAAATAACCACTCAAAATTCAAAAGCTCCAAAACGCTGAAACTTGCATAAAAACTAAACAATGACCAGGTGATTAAATTGTCAGCCCCAACAAGTCATAACTGAATTGGGTCGCTATAGGAAATATATAACCGATGAACATGAGGCATAGACATAGAAATGACCTGGATGTCATTATTCAGCTATTCGGTTTTAAAAAATTATTCTTTTTTTTCTATTCTTATACCCATTACGTGTTGTTTCAGGTTACAAATTGGCTTACCTACTTGTAGGTTATAGTAGGTGTCATCATGAATAAAAAAAATTGATCATGACAAATAAACTTTGCAAACATGGAGCAATTAACCACGACATTGATACCAATGAAAGATAATCAGAGAAAAATTTATGGGTTGTGTACCTTATATTTGCAATGGAAGTTGTTGATTTTGTGACCAAAAACAAGTTTCTAAATCCCTCTTTGAATCACTAGAAAATAAAAAATTTGATTCACAAACTGAATGTCTATTTGGTGTTGATGTTAATATGAAAGAAAGAAATGTGTTTTATGTTTTAACCTTTTTGATCCATGTATCTCTTGTGGAAGAAGAACTAAAATATAAAGGGGAGTTCATCAGTTACTAAACTATTTTCCCAAACATTTCAAATTCGTAGATAACCACCATGTTATCTTCTTCTAAGAAACAAAACGGGTGGATTGATACATATGGGAGATCTATAACCCCTGAAATCTAACATATTTGCATGTTAGACAACAAATTAATTTATTAAGCCTCCAAAATTATGTTTTGAATAACTTATTTGGACAAAGTAGGTGTAGTTAGGAAGGCATGCACTTATGAATTTGTTTCTCCGACAACTTTTTAAGGGAATATTAGTGCATCTTCCGCTTCAACTTCTCGGTTCAAGATCGTAATTTTAATGCTCGGATGAAGGAATGTATTATATACCATTTACAAGAGATAAAGGATGAGATGAACCATGACATGTGATAAAATATGAGACTAGAAATAAAAGGAAAAAATAAGATGAGAAATGTTTTAGAAATGAGACCTCTTTCAGATTTTTAAATTCTATAAATTAATATAATTATTTAGGATAAATTTTTTTCTATAAGGGGTCGTTCGGTTGGGAACAAGTTATTCCAGGTTTAGTTATCACAGGGTTAACTATTGTCACACCCCAATTTTTCCCAAACGAAGTGTTCGAAAAATAGAGTTTCTCCAATTAAAGTGACATCTTGAAAAGGGATTATTTTATTTCAGAGTCGCCACTTGGAATTGAGTTTTGGTGTTCCAAGTCACCTAATTTTTACCCCTAATCAAAAGGAAGTTGACTCTAATTTTAAATGGTCTGCGAACTAGAAGTCTGGATAAGAAATTCTATTGACCAAGGGGAAGGTGTAAGGCACCCCTCGAGTCCCGTGTTTCTAGCACAGTTGCTTCATTAACTTATATCTTGGCTTGACTTAGTTTTTGGATATAATATACTTATTAGCTATACATTTACTTATGTCCACCTTCTTTGATTTATTGTAACTGTCTTGTTTAGATTTTTAGAGTCCGGAGAATTTTAGTATTGTCGTTTTAGTGGGAGTCGATATTTGAATTATAATAGGAGGTAAACTTCTACGGGATTTAGGATTAATTTTAGAAAAAGAAAATGTTAAAGAGGTCAAGACCAATTTCTTGGAAATTTCTTTTATTTTTTATTCTATATTTTATTTTTATTTTTGCACGTTATTTTTTGTAGTTTTTATTTTTTTATTTATTTATTTTTAAAAAACATTCTGTTTCTTCTTCTTCTTACCGTTATT
>NW_006239024.1:5560-6517 GCF_000226075.1 Solanum tuberosum | reverse complement strand
TTTTTTTTTAATGAAATGATCCGTTCCTCTTCTTTTTTTTCTCTATTTCTACACTATTTTTTTTTATTTTTTATTTTTTTCTGCTCACGTTTTAGTTTTTAATTCTATATATTATTTTTAATTAATTTTTCCCTTTAAACTAATTGAGAGAAAATTGATATAATAATATTCCTTCACCAAATGATGATAGTGTAAAATTACTAATAAAAGAACTATCTCACGGTGATGAATTAATGACTCACTCAAATGAACTAATGTTCATCTCCTCCATTTTTAATATTTCGGATACAATAAAATTATTCTAATAATTAATTGTCTCCATAAGTATGGCAATATTATTTATTTATTAAAATCCAGAAACTCCAAATGATAACTAATACAGAATTTCCAACCAATTTACATGTAATTAAAATAAAATCATAAACGAAGTTGTCAATTTGTACCATCAAATAAATGTACATAAACATGTTGAAATAAAACTAGGAGTAAACAACAACCATCTTTGGATCAAATTAGTTGATTAAATTAACATCAGGTGTAAAAATAATTCGATGAGCAAATTTAAACAATAGCAATTCATGCAATCAACAATATGATATGCGTCATAAAATAGTGACATATAACAATACATGTAATTTTAAGGACTACATAACATCATAATCGAATTCAGAACAATTATTTCATTGAACTATATAAGGAATTAGAATTACCTTTTCGTAAAACTTAATTCCAACAAAAGAAACCGCTACAATCTACTGATTTCCAAAGTTAATTATAATTAACTTTAAGGAGCCACGAACTTGAATCCACGAAAAAATCTTTCGGACTTAAAGTATATTGCTTCTTTTTTTTGTGTGCACTGTTATTCCATATAACTGATCCTTTATGATGGTGATGTATTGTGATATATATATATAGGAGTCCTCTTTTTTTTAGATACGTGGGGGTGTGGGTCTT
>NW_006239024.1:3098-3380 GCF_000226075.1 Solanum tuberosum | reverse complement strand
TTAGGGTTTTCACCAATAAAACTCTCTCATTTTTATTTCTCTCTACTCACATTCGTCTTATGATGCCCAATTAGGGTTTTCACCAATAAAACTCTCTGATTTTTTATTTTTTCCTTTCACAGCTCACTTTTGCCTTATGATGCCCAATTAGGGTTTTCACCAATAAGACTCTCTCATTTTTGTTTCTCTCAACTCACATTCGTCTTATGATGCCCAGTTAGGATTTTCACCGATAAGACTCTCATGGTTTCATCATCTGTACCCTTAACATACTTATCCTTG
>NW_006239024.1:0-1973 GCF_000226075.1 Solanum tuberosum | reverse complement strand
TTTTTTTACAATATGGAAGACCCAATGAAGCAAGAGAACCAAGGAAATAAATTAACTCTCAACAAGGATGACAACATATGAATTAATACTTAGACAAAGAACCAAGAATTTCCATTACATCAACCTTTGAAATGTCAAGTCCAAACATAATGGTTTCTAATACCGAAAAGTCACATCATATATAATATCTTTTCACAGCATCAGCGTTGATGACCATTTCTGTCATTTTGCCTTCTATATCTGCTAAGTAAAGAGCACCATTGGATAATACCTTCTTTACAATGAATGGTCCTTTCCAATTTGGAGAAAATTTGCCTTTGACTTCAGCCTGGTGTGGCAGAATACGTCTCAGCACTAATTGACCCTCTTCGAAACGTCTGGGACGCACCTTTTTGTTGTATGCTCGTGCCATTCTTTTCTGGTACAATTGTCCATGGCATACTGATGTCAATCGCTTCTCATCAATCAAACTTAATTGCTCCAAGCGTGTTCTGATCCACTCATCATCATCAATTTCAGCCTCTACAACAATCCGCAGGGATGGAATCTCAACCTCTGCAGGTATAACCGCCTCAGTCCCATATACCAGTGAATAGGGAGTGGCACCCACTGATGTACGAACTGTAGTGCGATAACCCAACAAAGCAAAAGGCAACTTTTCATGCCATTATCGAGAATTTTGCACCATTTTACGAAGTATCTTTTTTATATTTTTGTTGGCGGCTTCTACAGCCCCATTTGCTTTTGGGCGATAAGGAGTCGAATTTCGATGTTCAATCTTAAATTGACGGCATACCTCTTGCATTAAGTGACTGTTGAGATTTGCAGCATTATCGGTAACAATTGCCTTTGGAATACCAAATCGACAGATGATGTTGAAATGAATGAAATCCACCACGACCTTCTTGGTCACTGACTTGAAAGTTACTGCTTCCACCCACTTTGTAAAGTAATCAATGGCCACAAGGATGAACCTATGACCATTCGATGCTTTTGGTTCTATTGGTCCAATCACATCCATTCCCCATGCCACGAAAGGCCATGGAGCAGACATCGCATGTAACTCAGAGGGAGGAGAATGTATCAAATCATCGTGTATTTGACATTCATGACACTTACGAACAAATCGTATAGAATCCCGCTCCATGGTGAGCCAATAATAACCTGCTCGAAGTATCTTCTTTGCTATAACATATCCATTCATGTGAGGTCCACAAACTCCTGAGTGTACTTCAATCATGATTGTTGAGGCCTCTTTAGCATTTATGCATCTTAGAAGACCCAGATCAGGTGTTTTCTTGTACAATATGCCTCCGCTTAATAAAAAACTGCTAGCTAGTCGCCGAATAGTCCTTTTTTGATTACCAGTGGCATTAGTAGGACATTCTCCGGACTGAAGATATGTTTTAATATCATGGAACCAAGGCTTACCGTCAATTCTTCCTCCACCAAGTTGCAATAAGCATGCTGATTACGAATTTGTATGTACAAAGGGTCGATATGAGTTTCGTCAGGATGTTGAAGCATCGAAGATAAAGTTGCCAATGCATCAGCAATCTCGTTATGAACTCTAGGAATGTGCTAAACTTTATTGACACAAACCGTCGACAAAGATCTTGTAAACAATGTTGATATGGTATGAGCTTTGGGTCGCGAGTCTCCCATTCTCCTTGAATTTGATGGACTAGTAAGTCTGAGTCTCCTAGCACTAACAACTTTTGGATGCCCATGTCAGCACCTAACCTCAAACCCAGGATGCAAGCCTCATACTCTGACATATTATTGGTACAATAGAATCTAAGTTGGGCTGTTATAGGGAAATATTCCCCTGATTCAGACATAAGAACTGCTCCTATCCCAACTCCCTTCTTGTTGGAGGCACCATCAAAGAACAACTTCCATCTTTGATCCTTATCATGAATAACTTCATCGATAGATGACACCTCTTCGTCTGGAAAGTAGGTCTTAAGTGG
>NW_006239023.1:1727504-1768640 GCF_000226075.1 Solanum tuberosum | reverse complement strand
CAACTGGCGGCGTTGTGAAAGTCGAGACTTATTGGCGGAGTTAGTTTGGGGTTTTTGTTGTTGTTGTTGTTGGGTCTCATTTATAGTTGTTGGTTGAAGCTTGTCGGAAATGGTGAGAACGAAGGTAGTTTGGTCGGAGAAGGTGAGGAGGACGAGAAGAAGGCAATAAGTTTGGGTTTGGTTTGGAACTGAAACAAGGGGTCAATGTCAAAAATTATTTGAGTTTTTTTGTTTGATTTTCAACTTATCTAGGTAGATTTTCCAATTTATTTTCCAATTTATTTGTTATTTAGTTTGGATTTGATCTCTATTTGTGTCTTTGTTTGGTTTTGGGGTTTTAATCAATTACATTGACTTTGTTGAAATTCTTTGGGGATTTTGCATTTTTGTGCCTAATGTTAGTGTAAGATATTTCAGTAGTAGTGTTATGCCTTCCATGGTGTTTTTCATAGAAAAAGAGAGCCGTACAATAACAAGAAACGATAGAGAAGAAATTTTTGGGAAAAAGATCGGAAAAGAGGCCAAGAAAACCTCAAATTTTGTCCAACAATGGTGTTAGATGCAAATAGGAAGATGATGGCTTTACAAAGCCCTAATGTGACTGTCAGACCCTTTTCCAAGGGTCTCACGCTCCTAATAGGTGTGTGTCACACGCTCTTTAGTAGTAACTGCCACATAGGATGCCAAGTCAAAAAATGTGTTTAAAATATTGCGTTTTGATGAGTTCAGGGGTTCAGATGACAAATGAGTAAGTAGAAGGGTTCACAATACAAACACATACAAGTACAAGGGTCCACCAGACCATTTCGCCATATTAAAATGCCCCTACACTAACAATCCCTCACTCATATTAATATTAGTTAAGAGAGTCTATCAGTTGAAGGAAGACTACTATGCATAATGAAGGTGTGCTCTGCATTGAACCTCCACTTAGTGAAGCAGTAACTTTTACTCTAGAGTTGTAGTGGTCTCAGACTTGAACTAGGACTACTTAAGGGAAATAAAATATCACTGTCCACACATAATAATCAAGGTGTTGACATGAGCTTTAAAACTAGCACGTTATGGCCTTGTGTTATCCAGGTTTCATGAGTGCTTTTGAGAATAAGCCCAATTCTCATAGTAAGCGACCTACTTCCACACTCACATAGGTGATATCTGTCGAGAGTGCTCCTATAAATTTAACACTCCACCCACATGGGCTACATATTTTCATTAAGAGTTTTATCAACTCAACCTTCACAAATCACTACAGGAAACAATGCACTCACATCATAGGGAGGGAATAAAAAGATAGTGCATTTTCACAACAAGTCATCATATGATTAGTTTTTCCCTTTGAACTTGGTTATAGGATCTCTGGTCCCCAGGTTGGGTTTCCTCATATATGACTCAAGGATTTATAGGCTTCAATCCCATCCCCCTCGATGTGCTCCAGACCTTTTCTCTCGTTAAGGCCTTAGTAAGAGGATCTTTAAGATTATCACAAGTAGGGGTGTACATGACCCGGTTGGTTCGGGTTTTTCAAAGATCAAACCAAATCATTTGTGTAAAAAATTTAAACTTTTAAACCTAACCAAACTAATAAAATTCGGTATTTTTCAGCTTTTTCAACCTCGGGTTGGTTCGGGTTTTTCAAATACCAAATCAAACCATTGTGTCGAATTTTTTAAATTTATAAATCAAACCAAAATATAAACCTCGGATTTTTTTTCCAGATTTTTGGATTTTTCGATAAAGTTTGCATACAAACATATAATTAACTTGTGCTCCAAAATATTTCTTTAGTCCAACCAAAATACAATTATCTAAGGTGTTTCTTAAAAAATAACACAAAATATGAGATGAGTACTGATGACACAAAAATATTCAATAAAAATAATAATGAAATCATCATATAAAATTAATATTGCAAAGTCATAATGAAAATGATCATAATTTAAAAGTACTAAATCATGCTAAAATTATAAGTTTAATAAGTATTAGTTACATTATTAAATATTTACGAAAAAATAAAATTAGATTATGTATTTTAATTGTCTAAACTAATGTAAAACTAAAGAACATATATTCAATATTATTGTCATTCTTAGTGTTGAATTGATTTTCTTTTTGCATTAGTATTAATTTGATTTTGATTCAAGTTTTATTATAATTATCAACATCTATGAACTATAATCTTTATTGAACCATTCCAAATTATAAATTTTAAACTTGACATAATATATTAAAAGATAAAAACTATGAAATAGTATAAGTATAAGAAATATTTAAAAATTATATCAAAGTAAATATTTTTATGTATAAAATAAAATTTTAAAATTACATATATAATGTCGGGTTGATTTTTTTGTATATCTAAGTAAATTTTTTTATGTATAAAATAAAATTTTAAAATTACATATATAATGTCGGGTTGGTTTGGTCTCGAGTTGGTTTTTTTTTAGTTAAAACCAAACCAACCCAAATATAGTCAGGTTTTTTTCCAATACCAAACCAAGTCAAACCAAATCACTAGTCGGGTTTTTTGTTCGGTTTGACTTGGTTTGCGGTTTGGTTCGGTTTTCGATTCGATTTTGTACACCCCTAATCACAAGATTTGACATAATCAACATTAATGGTACCATTTGTCAAATACAATCTTACATTACTGTGTTTCCTCCTTATAGGTCTGAATTTACCGTTGTAATAACAGTTTTGAACTCTACCAATAGTAGTGGTGCTATCACAACAAATTAAAATATGAGGAATTGGTTTTTCAAAATAAGGTATTTGAAGTAATAAATCTCTTAACCAATTCGCTTCCTCGCTAGCTGAAGCTAAAGCAATTAGTTCAGCCTCCATGGTAGAGTTAGCAATTATAGTTTGCTTTTTTTGATCTCTAACAAATAGCACCACCACCCAAAGTAAAAACATAACCAGTGGTAGAACAGGAATCACCTGATAGAGTGTTCCAATCTGCTTCACAAAAGCCTTCAAGTACATCAAAATATTTTTAATAAAACAAACCACAATTTTTTGTTCCAATTAAATATCTTATAACTCTTGTTATAGCATGTAACGCCCTGAGTCTACACCTTGGACGTGGCCAGCACTCAGAGACCATCGCTGGCCCCAAGCGAACCCTTGGCCTGGCTTACTTAACTCAGCGGAAGACTTAACTCAACAAAATAAACTCAATGCAATAGTTTAAATGATAACATCTTAGCCAAAATGGCAACTTATGTCTCAAAACAAAGTATCTGCAAATACATAGATGAGAGACTCAATACTAACTATCTATGAAGCCTCTATATTACTGAGATGGATGTTGGGACAGTCCCCACAACATCCTAATAAAGAAAAACTAGGAAAGCGAAATAAAAGAGTCCTCCAGAATGCAAGGAGGCTCACCACTGACTCTGGAGTGCTCAACTGGATCAACGGCGCGCTGGATGCTGATCCTAGTTACCGGCGTCTGCATCATAATAAAATGCAGGCCAATTAACATCAGTATATTGAATGTACAAGTATACGAGTTAGAATGTTAAAACACAACTTAAGCTTAAAAGGGGTACAAAGGAACACTTACCTTGGCTCTGTTTAACTCATGAATAACTGAACTCAATATAAAACAATAAGACACATGCAATATATATAAATCTTGTAAAACTGTGTAAAAAACTTAGTTCGTTAAAGGTAAAGCAATAACAAACTCAACTTTACTTATATATAAAAGTAATATAACTTTAGTGGGAGATTCTTTAACCGACAACCACTACTATGAGCCTAAGTGGTGATACAACGTCTTGCCCACGCTGCTAGAACTGTCCTATACTTTGTCGTCATATAGAACGCTTAACTTAGTGGATCCACTAGTCTATGCTAAAAGCATCTTAAGGATTCATCTAAAAAGTATGATCATTTACTACCCATGATGGCTACATGGTTTATGGAGACTTGAGTTAATATGAACTTGCATCCCCATATCGGTGCTCAATACTACTCCCAAAATCTATTTAGCTCATATGTTTTTGAAAACATAACTTCATTCTTTGGTTTGAGATAATTACTCAAAAACTTAGCTTAAAAGCTTTCTTGGAATCGATGTCCCTTTTTCTTACTCAAATGTGAAAACATTTATAGACTCTTTGGGAATACTTAGTTCCCTAATAGCTTTCTAAGAAATGAACTCAACTCTTTACTCTTTGCTTAACTTGAAACTTGAGCCTTAAAACGAAGTTAAAACGTTTAATAAAGACTCTTGAAAACTTTAAGAACTTTGCTTCGACTTGCTTCTTAACTTCTAGACTTGACTTTTAACTTCTTTGACTTTGATCTTAACTTTCCTTGAATTGGATTATGGATTCAAGGCTCATGATCTCATGTTTATGGATGATTTCATGATGTTTAGATGTACCTTAGAGTGTTGGAATCAACTTAGAAACATAGGTACATTACTAAGGAACAAGTACTAAAAGGTGGGGAACGAATGGGGAGAACTGGCGTCCCTGGCGCTCTGAGAGGCGCGGGGCACCAGCCCTCAAACTTCATAGGGACTGCTGGGGAGCGCTGGCTGGGGCGTCGCCCTAAGGGGTGAACTTCAGAGCCCCTTTTGGGGCGCGCTAGCTGGCGCGACGCCCTACCCCTTTCCCAGGTGAACCCCAACTTTTCTCCTTTGTTTTTCATCTCTAAACCCTCCCAACTTCCATGATTCTTTCTCCAAACACTTAGGATCAATAGTACCCTCAACATACAACAGATTTAACTCGAAAAATAACCCAAAAACACGAATCAAATCAACACTAGGTATTCAACAATCAACCATCAAGAATTCAACAATGTTCTTCAAGAACTTCACTCTCTTAACATTCAAACAACTCCAAATTGCTGAATTGAAATAATTTGGTGTGTGGGTGAACTAACCCAACACGAAAAGATCTCACATACCTTAATAGGGATCACCCTCGACGAATTCCACTCGCAAGCTTGGATGATCTTGGCGAATTCTTGCCTTTTCTCCTTCTTTTTTTTCTTTTCTCTCTTCTCCAAGCCCTAAGTGTATTTCTCAATTCTCCAAACTGACTAAGTCATGTTTTTACCCCAATAAATCCCTAAAATTGAATTAGGAATTAATTTAGAGGAAAGACTAATTTACCCTTCCCTAAATCCGGATTGGGACTTTCCTAAATCCAACAGCCCAACTTTCGGAAGGCATATCTCACTCATACGATGTCAGAATTTCACAAACTTGGTGGCGTTGGAAAGATATATCCAAGGGCTTTCCAACCATATCAAGAAATTCTCCTAAATCATCCTGAGCTAGGAGTTATGGCCGTTTGAAAATGGCCAAAACTCACTGCTTTAACTTAGACAAAATTTTCCAGATTTCCTTATTCTTTCCAAAAATCATTATTTTCAGATTTTAAACTCTTTCTAGTCGTTTCTAGGTGCGAGATGTTCCATAGCATGCCAATGTTCATTACCTGGCTTGCTTGTAAATCTTCCAAGTACTCCTATTGCATATGTAATATCAAGCATAGTACAATCAGTCATATATCTCAAACTTCCGATTATGCTAGCATATTCCTTTTGATTTATTACATCATTTTCACTTTCATCAGTAAATAAGAAAACACTTGAACCAAAAAGAGTTACAACATGCTTGCAATCATGAAAATAGACTTTTAATTATGTCCATGTGTATTTGGTCAGTGCGAACACAATGAATGAGACGGACCAATTCAGACCCGACCCTTGGTATAATGTGAAGCCCTTCTCACATATATGTCATTTTAAATGAACAATACACAACTATAATCAATCAGAACAAATGTCTACTTTGACAGAATTATCAGCAGAATTTTCTAACAAAGCCATTGAATCGGACGAAAATGTCATAGAACTTCCCATCAACTGATGAACAATCCGTTGAGATTGAAGAGGCTGAGGAGGTACTTCTAGCACTTCAACTTCACCTTCAAGCATTTCTAATACTCTACTCATTGAAGGGCGTTGTATTGGATTCGTTTGAATGCACCATAATGCAACTAAACTCAGCTTTCTAGCCATCTTATTTTCACCGTCATTTGCTTCTTCATCCACCGGGATCTCCTTCCCCTCGTTGAACTTATCGTAAATATAATAAGGAAAATATTGGCTGGAATTCTCTTCATTTGCAACTTCATGTCTATTTAAGTCTAACATTTCCATTAGCAGCATTCCAAAGCTGTACACATCAGCTTTGTAAGAGATTGCTCCAATGCTTCTGCTGATCAACTCTGGAGCTACATAACCAATCGTTCCACGAGCAGCTGTGAGATTCACAATGCTATTATCTGTTGGATATAATTTTGCAAGCCCAAAGTCAGAAATCTTTGGAATGAAATTCTCATCCAAAAGAATGTTGTGTGGCTTGATGTCAAAATGCAAAATCCGTACATCACAGCCTCGATGCAAATACCCAATTCCTCGAGCCACTCCAAGAATAATGTCATACTTCCTCTGCCAACTTAACAGAGGACTTCCTTCTTGACTGGTGCTGATATACTTGTCAAGTGATCCATTGGGCATGAAGTCGTATAAAAGAGCACGCTTTGTTCCCTCAACACAATATCCAACGAGTCCAACCACATTGACATGATGAATCCTTCCAATGGTAGCTACTTCATTCATGAAATCTTGCCCACCAGCTTTAGGCTTGCTCAACATCTTCACTGCTACATCCCTTCCACTTCGAAGTTTTCCTTTGTATACACTGCCGTAACCTCCCTCACCTAATTTCTCTTTGAATCCTCTGGTCATTCTCTTTATGTGAGAGTAATTATATCTGATTGGCATGAAATTATTTTGTGTTTGCAGAAAGCCTTCAATCGTATCGTACATTGACAAATGCCTCCTTTTGAATTTGTACACCAGAAATGCAATTACCAGCGGAAGGCCTATTACAAATTTTGCTCCCAAATGCACTGCACGTTTGAGAAGTTATAACGAACCATAGAGATGTAAAAAATTTTGATTTTCACAAATTCAGATTGCTATTTATAACTTTACCAACAGTAATATATTTTGAATTATTCTATTTTAGAATTTTTGTGTTGGACTCCTCAACTGTGTATATTTTTCACAAAAAATTAAGATCAATGGAATGTGATCTGTGTCCAGCCAAATAAAGGGATATATAGGAGCTTACTCAAGATAAGCTGAAGTAGCACTAGACTGGTCCCTGGTTAGATTAAAGTGCAAAAAATTTAGAATGAGATGTCAATGGAGAATTAAAAGTATATGTAGACAAAAGTTTGAGTTCTCACAGTGAATCCATTGAAGAACACCTAAAAAGACATGAAGAAATTAAATTGTAGTGAGTGAATCCATTGTTTTCCTAATTTCTTACGGATAAAGGATGGAAAATAAATGTTTAACAAGAAGCTTATATAGTGAGTGAATGGAGAATTGAAAGTACATGTAGAGAAAAGTTTTGAGTCCTCACCGAGAACATATTCAATAAAACCTACAAAGACATGAAGAAATAAAATTGTAGTGAGTGAATCCGTTGTTTTTCCTAATTTGTTAGGATGGAAAAGAATGTTCATTAAGGAACAGAGCATATGTAATTGAAGACCTTACTTATCCTTTGTGGAGAACTCCGCAGATAATAACGAAGCTCAAATCCGTAGAGGATGGCTTGATGAAAATCAGAAAGGGAATTGTTGTTCTCTGTATAAATAATATTAGGCCATGAGGTCCAGCCTATAAATTCCACTCTGCATCCATCGGTGAGTGCAGAGGCATCTATAACTCCAATCTTTAAATAAGTGTGTCTGCTTAATTTGCAGACCAATAATTTCCACAAATGTCGAATAATTATTAACAGCAAATGGACAGTTGATCATGAAAATGGGATCTGCTACATAGTATGAGTGGAAGATTGTATTGGCTTTGTTGAACAAGTTATGCTGAGGTTTGAAAGAGCATAGATCATCTTGTGTTTGTAAAGTTGGATCTACCAGGTGAATTGTCTCATTATTATAGTTGATGGCTTGAACGTAAAACTTCTTGGAGAATAACCATATAACTGTTTGGTTACTTTCACAAGCTAACTCAAATGCTAGACCATATCCGCAATGTTCTGGATCAGTGTTTAAGCGAAAAGGGTAGCTTATGTTACGGATATGGCCACAAGCAGAAGGACAGTAGTAGGATTTGCTCTTCCTAGCATTGCATGTTTGCAGAAAGATGATTAAAAGGATTAATGGAAAATATTTAAGCAGAATAGTTCCCCTACACAAATACATTTGTACTGTCTTGATTCTATTCTTTCCAACTATTTCCAAGAGAAGAAAAGAATTGAGACTTCGGGAATGTTTGGTATATATATATACATACTAGTTTCTGGACACGTGTGTCCCATACAATATTTTATAAATTCATTAGAAAGATTAAAATTCAATGAACATGTTATGACAATAATTTTTATTATAGAAAACTAAATTAAAGAAGACTAATAGAGAGAAAATATAGAAAAAAAAAATAAACATAGAAGAAAAAAATAACATACACATTCTTTTTAAGACTTTAATCATAATAATACATAAATGGAAAAAGAAATACAAAATCGGTACATAATTTTCGGAGTTTTTATCGACATGCCTTCTCTCATATCCAATCAAAATTCAGAAGTCTTCTCCATCAAGTCAAACTAAACCACAAATCAAATAGAAAAATTATTTCATTTTCGTAAAGTAATATATAATAAAACTTATAAGGTAGATATACCATATACTTTATTAGATGTTGATGGCTTCACTACTTTAACCTTAAAATAAAAAGGATATCTTTGGTGTGAGCTTCATGAAACAAAAAAGATGAATTTATATAGATAAAAATAGAGGAATACTACAAGACATCTTAAAGTTTTAAATTAAACATTTGAAGGTTATGAATATGAAAAACATGAAAGTTATGGATATTAAGAATGACAATTGAATAGGTAATTAGATATAAGTTATGAAGGAAAACATTTATTTAAAACAAATACAAATAATATTTTAGTGAAACACTACTAACAGTGGAATTTCAACATGTAATTAACTAAATATTTATAATATTTTAATTTAGTGTAGGGTTAAAATGGTATTTCAACTTACAACGTTTTTTGTTCCCATTTTTAGTAATATATGATGATGATATCATGATATGATGAATGATGTGATATATGAAGGAAAATATTTTCCTAGAAAATGTTTTATTGGAAAACAAGCTAGTTTCTAACTTGTTTTTTCATGTTTGGTGGGTAAAAAAATAAAAGTTGAAAATTGAAAATAATTTTTAAAAATAAACTTTAAATTAGTATTTTTTTGGAGGGGGTGGTAGGGGGTTGGGGTAGGTGTGGGTTAAAGAAAATGAAATTTTGAAAATTTTACATTTTTTTTCAAAAAAAACTTTCACAATTTATTTTTGTTGGGGCGGGGTAGAGATAGTCAGAGGTTGAACGGGGTAAAAAAAGTCAAAATTTTTTAATTTTAAGTTGTTGATTTTTTTTGGTTGGGGTGAGGGGCAAGGATAGGGACAAAATAAATTGATTTTTATTAAAAAAATATTATTAACATTTTAAGGAAAATAAGTTGATTTGAAAAACATTTTTCAAAACATTTAAGTCAACCAAACATGAGAAAGTTGGAAAATATTTTCCTCCCTACCAAATACACCTTCAATGTTTTCTAATATACCAAACACACCCTTCAATATTATTATGTATGAGTAAATGCAATTAAACTAGCTAGCTAATTTGAAGCTATGTGGAATTTTCATCAACAATTGGAAACTTCAAGTCAATGGAGGACTTGTGTTTGGTCGTTGATGAGAAAGTTGCAATTTGATCAAGGGCCCTCAAGAGAAACACTTTGACATTTACCTATTTATTTATGAAGGAGATGGAAATGTTAGGTTGATAATGAGAAGGAAATGAAACATCAACAATAAAAAATAAAAAATATATATTTAAAATAATAAAATAAAAAAGAATTTAAAATGATAAAACTAAAAATAAATTATAACAAAAAAAATAAAAATAAAAAGTGATCCATATGTAATTATATCATTTAATTTACCACAATCCACTGAGAATTGGAGAGTATAATTACTCTTTGCCAATTACATCAAATTAGTTGTTGACCAAGTAATTACATGGTCAACCAAACATGTTAGACAATATAATTACGCTTAAATACACCAAATCGAATTAGCAGGATGACTTCCAAACAGGCTTAAGGGAAATGAGCTTCATTATGTGAGTGTGACATTAAGGTTCTGCGATTGCAAAGAGAATATTTTTCTTATGGAGCATGCGAAAACCTTTAAAAGACGTTGATAATACTTTTCAAAGGCTTATCCTTCAATTTCAGTCATTGGCGTTTACCTATCTAATGAGCTATCAATCATTTATTGGGGTCTATAATTTTCTTCTCCACATAAGTTCCATCTAGTATACAAGCTAGTCTTGAGAGACTGATCTATCTAGTCCACAAATTTCAGATATTTAGGATAACAAAAATAATAATTATCTCTCAGTCCGAAAAGAGTTGAATTTGGAGATAATAAGTATATGAGGGAGTAATCATGGAAAAGTCTAACTAGGGAGTAATTGAAGAATTAGTGCCAGATTATACATACAAACAAGCAAAATTTTACACTCTAATGCACAAAAATTAAATCCTTTTTCCTTTAAACTATTTTCCATCCTGTGTTCCTAACCAAATGATTCCCGAATGTAGTCGATATAGATTAAGGGTATGCTAATTTGTGTCCAGCTGAGCCACATAATGCAACTTGCTAATCGAATAAGAGCTTACCTATGAAAAACTCAGGAAGCTCCTTCCATTAGATTGTGTCCAGCTGAGCCACATAATGCATGTGTACTTAATACTATTCATCCTAAATTCGCCTTTATAAAAACTGGCCTTCTCTATAATATTTGGTAAAGGTTTGAGGAAATAACCGACTTTTCTTTTGGATGAGTGTGTTTGAGAGAAGGACTATTTCTCAATTTATCATTCAACTCATTTCTTTCCCATTGTGGACATCCGATTAACATGGTTTTAATGCAAGGATCTGCTGTAACTCTGTGTAATTGATGATACTCACAAATCATGGAACCAGGTCCCAAAGTTGAGCATATATTTCTAGTAAAATGGTGAACAACTGTAAAAGTTGTCACACTGATGTGGTTGGTGAGCACGGGAAAAGAGAACAATGTACTCAACCAATGGGAGAACACTAGGTTGTTTTGTTCAGAGGGTAATATATCCTCATTGACATGAAACAACCTAGTCAAGACATTCTAGCACAACAATTTTAAAAGGTGTGTTTTGTCTTTGGAGATTACATGCCTTCAAGAACCTCAATGGACATGATAGAGTTATCAACCGTGTCTTTTGATTGTTGCATAAGAAAGCTTGTGTCGTGTGTGATTCAACTTGTAAGATACGTTTCTAATCTATAAAGGAACAAATCGTGTCTCCAGTATTTAATCTAACAATGAGCATGGTTAGAGTTCAGTGTGATTGAAGTGTCTATTAATTAGATTTAGTTAATATAGTGGGCAATATAGGTATTACCCGGCTCTTTCTGTGATAGAGTTATTATGAGTGGTGAGATTAAGAGTTTAATCTCTGAATATGTGTTTGGAGTCTGTAATCACTTGTTGCTTGAAGATAGTAAAAGCAGTTGGACATCCTGTGTGACAGGTCGTGGTTTTCCTCCCTTGAGCAAGGAGGTTTCCATGTAAAACTCCTTGTTGTTTTATTTCAAACTTTAGTCTCTTTTACTGCATTTTAGTGTAAAACCAACCCAGTCCCTTAGTACGTGGTGGACTAGTGCATCTCATGAGGATCTAATACATACAAATCGAGAAATAAGTCTACATATATTTATCATTAAGCTTGCTGATCACTACTATGAAACAAAATACTTTTGCAATTCTTATACTATCTCATTTTCATTATACAAATGACTTTCAAGTGTTATTCAATTTCTAATATCACATCTAGATCCTAACTGAGAGGACTTGCGTTTAACTTAGGCGTATTATTAGCCATAAAAGGATTTGGGTACAAGTTGAGATGGCTCCCATCTCCTTCCAGCATCTGAGTAACTTCTTTTATTGAAGGCCTATCAATTGGATGCCACAGTATGCACCAAAGTTCAACAATAGCTAACTTTCTCACAATTGTACCATCTCCTTCTTCCTCTATCCGAATCTTTAATTCTTCCCCTTTCTCCAAATATCCATATATCCATTCCAAAGAATTCACTTTGCTGTGATTATTCGTCTTAGAATCCATCTTTATCCTCCCACCAACCATTTCTAACAAGAGAATCCCAAAGCTATAAATATCAGACTTATGAGAAACTTTACCAAAGTTTCTTGATAACACTTCTGGTGCAATGTAACCAATGGTTCCCCTAGCAGCT
This sequence comes from Solanum tuberosum, assembly GCF_000226075.1. Classification (NCBI taxonomy): domain Eukaryota; kingdom Viridiplantae; phylum Streptophyta; class Magnoliopsida; order Solanales; family Solanaceae; genus Solanum; species Solanum tuberosum. The sequence goes on along the minus strand of NW_006239023.1, from coordinate 1,756,190 downwards.
GTCATAGTGACCACACTTTTTTCTTTATAACACAGTTTGGCTAGGCCAAAATCACATATTTTGGGATTCAAGTTGTGGTCTAAAAGGATGTTTTGTGGTTTGATATCGAAATGTAGGATTTGCTGATCACATCCCTGGTGAAGATACTCAATCCCTCTTGCAGTACCCAGAGCAATATGTTGAAGCTTGTTCCAGCTGATGAGTGAGACACTACCCGGGCTTGAGCTCACTGGTAAAATAAACCTTTCAAGTGAATCATTTGGTAGGTATTCGTAGATCAGAGCTCGTCTGAATTCATCAGCACAAAACCCAACTAAGCGGACCACGTTAACATGGTGGATTCTCCCAATTGTACCAATTTCATTGATAAATTCTTCCCCTTTACCCTTGGAATCGCGTAGGACTTTTACTGCAACATAGATTTCACTGGAAAGTCTGCCTTTGTATACAGTTCCATAACTCCCTTCTCCTAACTTTTCATTAAAATCATCTGTTATCTTCTTAATATCAGCATATGAATATCGTGTTGGTCTGATGGCCTTGTAGTCATCCAAAAACTTTTCAAGTCTAACTCGACTCTCTCTTCCATTTCTACTTGTCAAATATAGCTGATAAAGTGAGAAGACAATAATGCAAACAAGCGCTGTACCTAAAATTACACCTACAATAATTGAGTCGTACGAACAGCATAAACTTTGTAACCAGAAGAACCAAGACAAGGAACAAAATGAATATCATAATAGTATGCCAATGGTGCAAAACAATTGAATAGGACTGTGGGATCGTCAGCATTTCTGAAATTAGATTGTGACAAATTCAGTTTTGGTAGCTTGGCTGCTATGCATTCGTCAGGATCGTAAAGGTTAATTTTCTGTGAGACATAATCAATTTCTTCAACAACTAAGTGAACAGACGAGGAAGCTCAAGGATGGTGTCTTTTTAGTGTTACAGTGTAGTTCAAAGCCAGGATTGCCACAATGTTTTGGTTGATGACTGAGTCTGAATGGGAAATGAATGATGAGACCATCATTCTTGCACGAAGAATCCTCACAACCCGCCTCTAGTCTGTGTCCTAAGCTAAGCAATGGGGAAAATAACAAGAAAAGTAAGATGGACATTTCTAAAACTCTTACTTGCATTCTTCAGTTTGATGCTAATCACTTTAGTAGTCTAGTACTATATATGTTGTCAATATTTTCCAACTCTCAAGATTGACTTAGAGCCCGTTTGGTAGGGCTGGGCATAAAATACCGAAATCGAATTATCGAATCGAATCAAAAGTTTTGATTATTTGGTATTTGGTAATTCGGTATTTGGTATGGTACTCATGAGTAAAATTTTAGAATTATGGTATTCGGGTTTGGATTTGGTATGAGACATTAGTATAATTTGGTATTCGGTATTTTCCCAAATACTAAATTATTTACCTAATGAAGGTCATATATCAACGTATCCATTACTCATGAGTACAAGTCTAAAGAAAAAGTTAAAGAATAAGCATGAATAATCCAAATACATGTTTTTTAGTTGTATCAATTTGCTTTTCTTAATATCTTCTTACTTGTCCACATCACCGTGAAAATAAAAATACAAAGGGCAAAGTAATTTTTCTGGCTTCATCACTTCAGCCGGATTCTATCATCTCAGGGAAATGGCTAGCTCTCTCCGACGAATAGCGACGCATTCCTCGCAAGCCGCCAGGCGATCTTCTCTGACGCTGATATGGAGACAATTTGCGTCAGAAGCGTTGGTCGAAATCAAGCCCGGAGAGATCGGTATGGTCTCTGGTATTCCAGATGAACATCTTCGTAGAAGGGTTGTGATTTTCTCACCTGCTCGGACTGCTAGTCAACAGGGCTCTGGAAAAGTTGGCAGATGGAAAATCAATTTCATGTCTACCCAGTAATGGGAGAATCCATTGATGGGGTGGACATCCACAGGGGACCCATATGCCAATGTTGGTGATTCAGCACTTAGTTTTGAGAGTGAAGAAGCTGCAAAAGCATTCGCTGAAAAGCAAGGCTGGGAATATACGGTTAAGAAACGACACACAACATTGTTAAAGATCAAGTCATATGCGGACAACTTCAAGTGGAAGGGACCTCCAAGACAGCAGAATAATTTATTTTCTACTTCAATTCAAGTACTTGAGGTGCTTGTGGATATTCTACCCCAATGCCTTGCATTCTTTTTTCTTTTTCTTCACCTTCTCTAAAGTTGGGCTGATTTCATTCTTGAAGGATTTAATAAATCAAACTTGTGAAAAATCCACAAGTACATGTAATGTCTTAAAACCTTTATGAAGCAATTTCCGGGTGTTAAAAAAAAAAAGAAATGTCTTCTTACTTGTTTGATCTTCTATTATATCATGTGTCTACATAAATAAATAGAAATGATTAGAGAAATAATATTAAATTTGTAATACAATTGGTTATAACTTGAATACGGTATTACTGAATACTGCACCAAATCGAAGTTTAATTTATTGTTTTTCGAATTACCAAACCGAAATTTAAAATTTTGGTATTTGATATCTACTTTAACTACCAATTACCAAATTACCAAACTCAAAATTTGAGAAACCCGAATCGAATACCGAATGTCCACCCCTATCGTTTAGATTGACATAAAAAAATAGCTTCTAAGTCAAAAATAAAAAGTCAAACTTAAATGACTTTTAAGCCAAGAAATAAAAAGTAGGGGGGACCTACTTTTTGTTTTTAACTTATTTTAGGTTATTTTTAATCTTGCTAAACACTTCCTAACTTTATTTCAAGTCATTTTTTATTTATTTTAAGTTATTTTTATATTTGTCAAACACTTCAATAAATCAAAAACTGACTTAAAAGTAGATTCGGCCAACTTTTAAGCTAATCCAAACACCCTCTTAAAAAAGTAGTTTTCAAGTCAAAAAAAAAAAAAAAATTCAAACATAAATGACTGTCAAGTCAAATAAATAAAAAGCAGGGAACTGCTACTTCTAACTATTTTTTAAGACATTTTAAATTTATTTTTGATTTTGTCAAACACTCCCAAAAACTAAAAATGAGTAGATTTGATCAACTTTTAAGTCAATCTAAATAGACTTTTTTTCTTAATATTTTCCCTTTGAACCTATTCAGTTTGTGGAGCGAACTTTTCCACACAGGAAACTATTCAGTTTTTGTGGTGCGGATTTTTCCACACACCTTCCTGAGTTCATGTACAGTAAAATCTCTATAAATTAATACTCGGTAAATTAATAATCTCTCTAAAGTAATATTTTCCTCTGGTCCCGACTTGGGCCAATGGAAAAAATCACCAATTTCGATAAGATAATAAGATAATATATTTCCAGAAGACCCCTATTTAAATATATGGTCCCATTAATATCATAAATTAATAATTCTTTAAAAGTACAACTATATCTAAGACAATTTAGTGAAATATGATTCTATTGTGTTTTTTTTTAAAAATAATTTAAATCTAGTTTAAGCTCATCTCTAACTTTTCTTATTGCATCCAAGAGCTCTGGTGTTGTCTTTTCGAACTGCACCATAAAATTGTGAAGAGTTCTAGATGCGATAAGTGATTTCTTACGCGTAACTGGTTCCAAAGGTATAATATCATCTTCAACTTCATCATCAACATTGCTTTTTCTCATGGTATCCACAATTTCTTCTAAGCTCTGGATCTCTGTACAGACCATATTGCCATATAAAAGTTCAGCTAAAAAATCGAGTAGAAAAGTCGAGCCCCACTATGAAATCTAGAAGTTTCTTTTTAAATTGATTTATCCATAGGTTAGGAACTAACATATAGAAAATTAACTAAAATGGGTTGTTGATCGGGCACTAAATGGAAGAATTACATCAATCTCACTTTGTGGCCAAACCCCCGTAAAACGTGAAGCCCTTCTCGCATATATGTCATTTTGAATGAACATTACCCAATTATAATGTGAAAAATTAAAGTTGATTTTTTAGAGGTACAAAAAATATCTTAGATATTTAGTAGAACTTTCTAGAATTTTGTAGAGTATATTTTTGATATTTGTACTCGAGAAAAATCTAGATAGTCTAGAATATTAGATATTTGAGGAAGATATTTGTAGAAGAGGTTAGAACATTCTAGATTCTTAGTATCTAGAATCATCCCTACGCAACTATAAATAGGGGTGGCATTAGACATTGTAAGTTGTAACAAAACCCAATTGAAAGCAATTCAAGAGTGTTCTTCCATAACAAAGTTCTCCTATCCAAATTTTTTTTTTCTTTTCTAGCTTCCTCTTCTTTAGTTGAGTTTTTCGATCTTAGTTAATGATCTTGGGCTAGCAGAAGGTTTCCTGACTATACTCTTCTTTTGCTATTCTCTGCATATAATCAATCAGAACTAGGGGTGTGCAAAACCCGAACCGAAAAAATGTTATTGGGTTATTGGGTTTTTAATGGGCTTATAAAACAAAGTTATTGGGTTATTGGTTCGGTTTCAATTTTTACTATTGGGTTATTGGGTAAACCGATAACCCAATAGGACGGTACTATATAACTACTTTACCCTTCCTAAATATTAAATACTAATAATTTAATATATAACTAGAGACTATAACTATATCAAATTATTAGTACTCTTCACACTAGACCGCTTTACTAGTCTTTATTGTTTACTCAAAACCTAAAGACTAAAGTAAAGGTTCACAATTGTAGCTATTTGATTTTAGTTTTAGTTTTAGTTTTAGTTTGTAATTGTAGGTTGTAGCATTTGCAAGTTTGTAAAGGTTTGTAATTTGATTAACATCAGAAATTTCATACTATGTTTGGCAGTGACATGTAATTATAGCTCGTACTATATTTTTTCTTATTGATGCAATTTCTCATTATCTTTCTTGTTTCACTATATCAAAGCATTTAGAGAAGTGAGAAGTCATATAATATTTTACGGACATTTTCTTATTGGGTAAACCGATAACGATCAAAACCCGATAAATATATATCTTATTGGTTTGTTATTGAGTTAGCATATTTAAAACCGAAATCGATAATACATAAAACCAAACCGAATCGACCGATACACACTTCTAATGAGAACAAATGTCTACTTCAACGGCATTAACAACAGAATTTTCTAACAAAGCCATTGAATCAGACAAAAATGTCATAGAACTTCCCATCATCTGATGAACTATCGATTGAGATTGAAGAGGCTGAGGAGGTACTTCTAGCACTTCAACTTCACTTTCAAGCATTTCTAATAGTCTACTCATTGAAGGGCGTTGTATTGGATTCATCTGAATGCACCATAATGCAACTAAACTCAGCTTTCTAGCCATCTTCTTTTCATCATCCTTTGCTTCTTCATCCACCAGGATCTCCTTCCCCTTGTTGAACTTATCGTAAATATAATAAGGAAAATATTGGCTGGAATTCTCTTCATTTGCAACTTCATGTCTCTTCAAGTCCAGCATTTCCATTAGCAGCATTCCAAAGCTGTACACATCAGCTTTGTAAGAGATTGCTCCAATGCTTCTGTTGATCAACTCTGGAGCTACGTATCCAATCGTTCCGCGAGCAGCTGTGAGAGTCACAATGCTATTATCTGTTGGATATAACTTTGCAAGCCCAAAGTCAGAAATCTTTGGAATGAAATTCTCATCCAAAAGAATGTTGTGTGGCCAACCACGTTGACATGATGAATCCTTCCGATGGTAGCTACTTCATTCATGAAATCTTGCCCACCAGCTTTAGGCTTGCTCAACATTTTCACTGCTACATCTCTTCCACTTTGAAGCTTTCCTTTGTATACACTGCCGTAACCTCCCTTACCTAATTTCTCTTTGAACCCTCTGGTCATTCTCTTTATGTGGGTGTAGTTATATCTGATTGGCATGAAATTGTTTTGTGTTTGCAAAAAGCCTTCAATCGCATCATACATGGACAAATGCCTCCTCCTGAATTTGATCACCAGAAATGCAAATACCAATGGAAGGCCTACTACAAATTCTGCGCCCAAATACGTTGCAAGATTAAGAAGTCATAACGTTAACTTCCTCTTGAGCCAATAGAGATGTCTTTTTCTTATGCGGACGTTCTATTCTTCTCAGAAATTATGAGTTTTGAAGAGAAGTCTTTTTTCACAAATATTGCTATTGACACTATATATATATATATATTACTTACTATTTTACTACTAAGAAAGGAGAATAAACATGAGTCCGTAATCGAAAGGGTAAGAAAATTTGTTAAAAATTTCAAAAGGGCAATAAAATTGATTATTGAACCAAAAAGGCAATTTTCTAACTGTGAATTTGACACCGTTCAAATTAGGTCGACAACCGCAAGGCACAACCATCATCAAAACAAAGATGGCTGCGCCTTGCGGCGGTCGACCTAATTTGAACGATGATAGTTCAACCGTTACAAAGTTGCCCTTTTGGTTCTAAAATAAATTTTGTCACCCTTTTGGAATTTTTGATAAATTTGTTTACCCTTTTGGCTCCGGACTCGCAGTCCACTCTCCGTCATCAGGTATGCTATTTGGAATTGTTATTCAACTTGAGGCTATTGTGGTCAATTCATGCTTTTAAAGCTGCTTCTTTGTTTTTCTCTGCTTGGACAATTGTATTCTTTTGGTTTGTGACCATGTTTATATGTCATAATGGGACCCATTCTCCTGCTTTACCATGGAACCACCTTATTGCTTTCTTTATCTGTTTAATTGTCGTGGTATTTTTTGTTTTTTCGTTTTTATTTTTTTTCTTATTTTTTTTTAAAACTTTGTTATACATCTTAGAACTACATAAATAATAATAATATATATTATGATAATTAATAATTTAGAATATTTAAAAGATATAAAACTTTTGTTGACTCTGAAAATTTAATTGTGCCTCATAAAATGGAACTGAGAAAGTAACATATATTATTTGAGAATAATCTAAAAATTACTATAAATCACAATAATTAACAACTTAAAATATTTAAAATACATATAAAAAAAATGGTGAACTCACGAAATTTTATCAATTCATATAAATTGGAACATAAAAAGTAACATATGTTAATTAAAAATAACATAAAAGTACTATAAATTATAATAATTAATAACTTAAAATATCTAAAAGACAACAAAAAAGGCTAATTTTTGTCACATAAATTGGGATTGGGATAGTTTTTAAAAACTTAATTTTGGTTATACATTATAAAATAGCCGAAAAATTGAAATCATATAATTTTTTTAAAATAACCGATCGAACCGTCCCATTGAGTTACTTCTACTCTATTTATTTTTACTTAGATTTAGAAAGATAAGTTTCATTTCTATCCTCAATCTGCTACATTTATTTGTTATTTGAAATTGAAATTAAAAAGACAAAAGACAAATAAGTTTCTATATTAGCTCACTTCTGAGCAAAATATATTATAACAATCTATACTAATTTTTTAACGGTACATAATGTATAACAATAATATAACTTTACCCCTGTTGCCTGGGCTTTCTTTACTAGTATATATCTATATATGCACACACACTTACATAAGACAACAACAATAATATATTTCGAGTTGTTTTATTTTAGAATTTTTGTGTTGTGCTCACTTGCGTTAAATTACTAGTCTTTACGAATGTGTGTTGCGCGTTTCTCTCCTGTATAAAATTTGTACCTGCCTAATTTTATATATATTCTACTAAGTATATGTTTTCTCTATGCAAACACTCTATGCAAACACAGCAATATCATTTAATTTTTAGTAATTATTTTACAAAATAGGAAATGTTGAACTTATTTAAAAACTAAGGTAATAATAACATCTAATGGTATATGTAATATGATCTTATATATAATGAATTTTCTAAATTTAAGAACAAAAGAATTAACAACATTATGGGATAGATTGTGGGAGTTGCTATTAACACTATATATAGGAGCTTACCCATGAAATACACAAGTAGCGACAGACTGGTTCCTGGTTAGATTAAAGTGAAAAAAAATTAGAATGAGAGATAAATGGAGAATTAAAAGTATATTATTATGGAGAAAAGTTTGAGTCCTCACTGAGAATCTGTTGAATAATACCTACAAAGACATAAAGAAATAAAATTGTAGTGAGTGAATACATTGTTTTTCCTAATTTCATACCTATGGAGGATGGAAAAGAATGTTAATTATCCCCTTTGTCCATCATATAGGAGCTTATCCGTGAAATACAGAAGTGGCCGTAGACTGGTCCCTGGTTAGATTAAAGTGCATAAAATATAGAATGAGATATAAATGCAGAATTAAAAGTATATGTAGAGAAAAGTAACACCTACAAAGAAATGAAGAAATTAAATTGTAGTAAGTGAATCCATTGTTTTCCTAATTTCTTAGGACTGGAAAAGAATGTTAATTAAGAAGCAGTGCATATATAATTGAAGTCCGTCCTTACTAATCTTTTGTCCAAAAATCCCAAAATATTGGAGCTTATACATTAAATTCTCAAGTAGGCGGTGAACATGAAGATAGGCTCTGCCATTGGACGCTGTAATCCATTATGATAATGATAATATGTGTCAAAGATACTATAGTATTGGTGGAAGAAGATATGCATAGGTCTGAAAGAGCACAGATCACCTTGTGTTTGTAAAGTTGGATCTGCCAAGTGAATTGTCTTATTATCGTAGTCGATGCCTTGAACGTGAAACTTCTTGGAGAAAAGCGATAGTACTGTTTGGTTACCTTCACAACCTAATTCATATCCTGGAAAACGGCAATCTTTTGGATCAGTGTTTAAGCTAAAAGGGTAGCTTATGTTACGGATCTGGCCACAAGCAGAAGGGGGGCAGTAGTGTTTGCTCTTCCTAGCATTGCATGTTTGCAGAAAGAGGATTACAAGGATTAACGTAAAATATTTATGCAGAATGGTTCCCCTACACAAATACATTTGTACTCTCTTAATTTCTACTATTTCCAAGAGAAGAAAAGAATGTTGGTGTGTTTGTTGGATACTTGAACCAGTGGCGGAACCAGGATTTTTAATAAGAGGGTTCGAAATCTGAAAAAATAAACACACGAAGTAGCCGAAGGGGGTTCGACGTCTACAATATACACCTAAAAAATTATTTTAACCATGTATAAATGCTATAATTTTCTGCCGAAGGGGATTCGGATGAACCCCTAGCAATAAGGTGGCTCCGCCACTGGTGTGGACTTTTCATTAACAATGGAAGACTTGTGTTTGGTCGTTGATGAGAAAGTTGCAATTTGATGAAAGGGCCCTCAACAGGAAGACTTTACCGTTTACCTATTTATTAAGACTTAATATCATCAATGCTCACTCAAATATGGAAGTTTATCACGAAAATCACTTAATTTCATTTTACTCCAAAAGTTACTCAATAATTATAAGTGTTTTACTTATAAAGTTATTCAATTTTGATTTTTACTTCAAAAGTCACTCAATCTATTTAATTATCTTTTTTCATTAGAATTTGTTTACATGGATTTTTTTTTATTTAAAATCAAATTTTGAAAAATAATAAAATATCAAACCTCTTTTAAAATGTTTACAATATGCTATTTAGTTATTTTAAAAAAATAATCCACTTAAACCTCTTTTAAAACTAGAGGAAATGACCATGACACGGGCCCAATATGGATTACAAGGATTAACGTAAAATATTTATGCAGAATGGTTCCCCTACACAAATACATTTGTACTCTCTTAATTTCTACTATTTCCAAGAGAAGAAAAGAATGTTGGTGTGTTTGTTGGATACTTGAACCAGTGGCGGAACCAGGATTTTTAATAAGAGGGTTCGAAATCTGAAAAAATAAACACACGAAGTAGCCGAAGGGGGTTCGACGTCTACAATATACACCTAAAAAATTATTTTAACCATGTATAAATGCTATAATTTTCTGCCGAAGGGGATTCGGATGAACCCCTAGCAATAAGGTGGCTCCGCCACTGGTGTGGACTTTTCATTAACAATGGAAGACTTGTGTTTGGTCGTTGATGAGAAAGTTGCAATTTGATGAAGAGGAACACTTTGCCGTTTACCTATATATTTATGACCATAATATGTGTAGTGACGTTTGCTCGGGTCAAGATGGGTGGCTGAATTCGGGCAAAAACAATCCATTATAACCCAATTTGTCCAAACTCAATATGATTTTTCTTTTTGTTGTTTTATACCTTTATAAATTTGTTTGACTACAAAATAAAACTAATTAGTTTTTTGTTTCCATGCATCAATCTAAGGCTATATATACATCCCAAATCATTCCAGTCTTTTAGATGTGCTGACTTGATCTATGCCCAGTCTAACCCTCTTCAATTAAGTTTGGACGAATTACATGATTTATATTTTCATGAGTTAAATTTGATATTCTTAGGCCTGAATTTTCAAATATAAGAAATTGTTTGTGGTAGGGGATATCCAATATGTGGAATTTGTGGACTAGATAAGTCGTTCAAGACTACCTTGTTTGCTAGTAATTGGAAATTATGGGCAGAAGAAAATTGTAGACCTCAAAAGATAAATTTAATAGCTCATTAGATAGGTAAATGCCAACGATTCAAAGAATAAATATCTCAAAAGATCACTCAAGTATGTGAAATTATTTAAGAAAGTACTCAACTTAATTTTGTATCAATAAAGTCATTCAACTTATGAATTTTCTTTTATAAAATCACTCATGTTAAATTATTTTTCTACAAAATCATTATAATCAAAAGATAAAAGAGATAATTGCACAAACTACCCTTCAAGTTTAGTTTCATAATACTTACTTCCGTTGTAGTTAATAATATTATGTTTGCCTCTTTTGTTTTAACAATAATTTTCTTAACTTAATTAATATTAACTCAACTGTCCAAGCATTAAGCATTAATGTACTTGGCTCCGGCTTCGTCTCTTCAAGTAATTTTTCAGTTTGGTCTTATTGCAAACAAAAAATAATAATTTATGAAATGGATTTTTAAAATATTCATATCAATAACTATTACCCTATTAAAAATATTGAGGAAACACGACAGCAAAATAGTAAAAATAAATAAAAGAAGACAACAAACCTATAATTTTTCAAAAAATATTTCCACTTATAACCTCTTCGGTAATATAATCATGCTTCCTTGGTTTTTAATTGAAATTTCATTTTAAACTTGTGGATTGAATATTTGATACTAGTATTTTAATATGATATTATTTAGTGTGACATGCATGTTTATACTGAATAAAAAAATTGTTTGCTTTGCGAAGTTAGTTTTTTTTGATAAATTGAATAAAAAGATGTTATAAAATTAATTAAATTAAATAATATATGATAAAGGGAGATTTAGTTAAATCATTAATTTTTATATTGACAAAAATTAGGTTAAGAAAACAAATATTAAAAAAAGAAGAAGATGTAAGCATAATATTATATAAAAACTTACCACGGAAGGAAGTATTACTACAAAAATTAAGGAGCATAGCATATATAATTGATGTCCTTACTTATCTTTAGTGGAGAATTCCGCAGATAATAACGAAGCGAGGACTGCTTGATGAAAATCAGAAAGGGAAATGCTGTTCTCTGCATCTTTAATATTAGGCCATGAGGTCAAGCCTATAAATTCCACTCTGCATCCATCACTGACTTCAAAGGCACTCATTTCTCCAATCTTTAAATAAGTGTATCTGCTTAATTTGCAGGCACTAATTTCCACAAATATCGAGTTATTAACAGCAAATGGAGAGTTGAACATGAAGATGGGCTCTGCAATCCACAAATCAGAAAGGAAAATGTTTGATTATCATCTCCGCAATGTTCTGAGTCGGTGTTCCAGCAAAAAGCTGGTAAGCTTATGTTACGGATCACATGGTCACAAGCAGAAGGGGGACAGTAGTAGTGTTTGCTCTTCTTAGCATTGCATGTTTGCAGAATGATAATTACAAGGATTAATATAAAATATTTAAGCTGAGAGTTTCCTTTAGATATTTGTGTATTACTCAGGTAAAGCTGAGACTTCACTATTAGTATTATGTATAAGAGTAAATGCAATTAAACCATCTAGCTACTTGAAGTTCTGTGGCCTTCTCATTACCAATATTACTCCTTTGGGTCCCAAGCCAATGGAAGACTTGTGTTTGGTCCCCATGAGAAAGTTCCAACTTGAAGAGAAGACTTTGGCGTTTACCTATTTATTAATGATGTTGGAGATGGAAATGCAAAGTTTCTTAAAAATGAGGAAAATGACTTCAAGTTTTTTTTTACGAATTGCTCATATTTTGGGATGGTTTTAAATTTTTGTCTTAGCTTCTCATTTAATGAAAATTTATGGACAAAATATCCTTAACTATGACCTAATTTCACAAGGTAAAGGTTTAGAGAAGTTTTATATTGTTCAAAAAAGTTCCGTAGGAATTAAGTGCCATAATTTGTGGTTAAGAACTTTTTAAGTCTTAATATTCTGAAACTAATTAGCTTATACCTTGAAAGGCATAACCAGTGTCTTGCAATTTATTTATTTTTTTGGTTTTTTTTTATTTTATTTCAGGCTTTTCGGCCACTTATTTTGATTAAAAGTGTCCAAAAGACAAAAATTAAAGACCCTCAAATTGAGGGGGAAAAATAAAGACCACCTAAAATAGGGTCATTTGCAGGAATGAAAGTAGGAAACAAAAGTTTCATAAGTAACCTTCCAAATTCATTATCTCCACTCTACCCATCAACTCTCACTCTTGACCATCCCACCCTTATAGTATTTAACTAGTTTCGAACATGTGCGTTGCATGTGTAGATCGTGCTAATTAGTATAAATACTTTTAAAATATAAATGTACGATGTGTAAAATACAAGCTCAAATCAATGAACGGTGAGCATATTCAATTGATATTATGATCATTGCAAGGCACATCATACAAAAATATTGTTATCAAGTGAATTGCAAAACTAATACTATAATGACTTCAATTATACAATTCTTATAATATATCAAGTATTCAACTTGTTAAAAGTTCTTTTTTTAATATGTTACAACACATAATTTAAATGTCGACATTATAGCAAAAGATTTAATGCCTTAAAGTTTCCGCCTTCTTTTTAAGGAATAATACCCTCCACTTTTTTACAAATGCATACATATCGAGAACTTGTCGTCGAAGGAGAGTGGTGTTTTGTAATAGTTGTAGAGAAATTCGATCAACATATGTCTTCCTTAGGATGGCTAGTAGATCATTATCAATTTCATAGTCTAAACCTACAAAAAAAGGTATTTATTTGTTATAAAATAATCATTGTTTAAATATTTAATTGACATATATAAATAATAATTACATGTATATGTACCCTTCGTCTTCTTTGGCTCATTCAAAATTATTAATTATGTCATCTGTAAATTTTGACAAAAGAAATTTTTATTAAGTTATATACATATAATTGAATTATGAAATACAACACAATCATTTGTGATATATTAACAGTATAGTAGAAAAAAAGAAAACAATATAAATAAAAAATTATATGGTACAAAAAATAAATGCATATAAAAAAAAGATAAATTTGAATATATATATCCTAGGAACGTGCGTTGCACGTTTGACCTCTATCATTATATTAAATTTTATACCGTCCCAACTCATGTTTCTAATTTATTTATCTTATTGTGTGCCACCAAGTTCGTCCATTAAATCCATGTAATGTAAGAAATTTGGTGAAAATAAATAATATAAAATAGAGTCAGAAAAACTCTTTTTATAATTCATGGAAGTGTCATTACATGTTTATTTGAAAAACATATAATAAAGTGGAAGTGTCATTATAGGTTTATTTCAAAAGCATATAATAAAGTTCAACATTTTAACATAAACTTTCTAATATATAATATATTAATTGTCATTATTGATTTGATTATAAAAGTTAGAAAAAAGTAATTTTTTAATTAAAAAAATATAGAGAAAGGCATTTTCGTAATCCAACTTTGAATTTAAAACCTCTCACTTTTAACATAAAAAAACATTTGTGACATCAACCCATTTAACGTGAAAAGCAATAAGATAAACATGTCATCATACTATTGGGAAAAACAACTTAAATAATAAATAAATTAATGCAAACCATATCTAAATGTGAAAAGTTTATATTCAACAAATATAAAAATATTATAAAAGTGAAACCGTAGATAACAAACATTAAAGTACTAGATAGCACACAAGAATCAATAATCATCATCCAAAAAAAAAAAGAATCACTAATCAAAATAATCTTCTTTTTATATTACAATTAACTTATCAAAATGGTTTTCCTATTCTAATTAATTTTTGAAAATAAAAGAACCGCAATAATGAAGATTAAATATATTAATTTTAATTATTTGACATAATATTAAATCACAAATTTCATTTTTATAAAATAGAAGCTAGAAACAAAGTATACATTCACTTATTATAGTTGATACATACTTTTTTCATTATTATTTTATTGAATAAATAAATTAACACACTGTGTTGACATAACAAAAAATGATCAGAAAGAAAAGAAAAATATATTTTTTTGGATTGTATGAATTTCACCCATGTCAAGTTACGGACATATTCGATACTAAAAAAATTATTTAATGTTTAACTAATTTTGCGTAAGAAATAATCATATCTCAATTCATCATTCAAATCAACTTCCGGAAATGGAAGAAATGAAAAAAAGAGTTTGACTTCAGTTCTTTGACGTATATAATTAACTTATAAATTTCAATTTAACAATATAAATTGAATCAAAATTTAAATTTTACCATCCAAATCTGCCAAATATTTTGCTTAGAACTGAGACATCTATTCCTTCCTAACAAATGGTACAAAAATAAAATAAAAATTTACAATAATTATGCCAAAAAAAGAAGAAGTTATAAGGATACAAACAAAAATATATTGTATTTATTTACTTCTACGTATGACTTTATTGGTGCACAAGGTGTAACATTATTTTTCTTCAGAATAATAATTAAGATTATTTGTATCTAATCAAACAAAAATAGAAAATAAAATTATTATTTATGTAATAAAGAATATCAATGCAACTGAAACGCAAATTAAATCAATTCCATACGTGATGAAGCAGACATACTTTATCAATAACAAATGAAAAACATAAATAACTGAGAAAATAATCTTTATTGAAAGCCTGATAATCAATCGAAGAAGAAGAAATTATTATGAAAAATTACAAGAATCAATAAAGCAAACAAAATTTCTTTATTACAAATGAAACAATACCTGATACAGCCCAATAGAAAAAAAAAATCAGCAGCTTTAAAATTAAAATCTACTACAAAGTGAAATGATTTAAAAAGTTATAAGTATATGTAGTGATATATTGAATTGGGAGGCCAAAAGTTTGGAAGTTAGAAGAGCAAAAGCCTGAGAGTTGAAGAAAAATAATGAAGAGCTAATATTTATTGTGTTCTTTCAAAGAAAATGCCTTAAAGGTGTTTTTACTTTTAATTGAAATTTTTTATTAATGCAAATAAACAAAAGTATCTAGAGAAAATGTAATTATTGATTTGATTTTAAAAGTTAGTAAAAGATACTTTTTTAATGGAAAAAATTAGTGTAAGAGTATTTTCGTAATTGAACTTTTGACTTAAACTCTTCCCAATTATAATAATATATGATTTAAGGAAATCATTATTGAACGACAATCATATCCCTTAGAAGAGGAAGAATACTGTCATTATTTTCTTAGCAAGAGATTATTGAATTTCAAAACTAAAATGAAACTAACAAGTTGTACAATATAATAATGTTTCCACACATACACTTACACTGAAAATACGGAAAATAGATACTTCATTTTACTCGATAAATAGGAATAGCCATTAGAGATAGAGCTCTAGCTGTTACCAAACCAAATTTCTCAGTCATGTTAATATCACATGACATCATACCATTTGGAAACTCCCAATCGAAGGAGTGAACTAATTGAGCTACCACCAAACGAACAATGGTAAGTCCTAACTGTAAACCAGGACAACTTCTTCTGCCAGAACCAAATGGCAGAAGTTGAAAATTTTGTCCTCGAACATCAATAGTACTTTCAACAAACCTCTCTGGTATGAACTTTTCAGGCTCATGCCAAACATCTGGATCTCTTCCGATTGCCCAAACATTAACCAAAACTCGAGATCCTTTAGGTATGTGAAATCCATCAAGTGTGCAATCTTCAATTGACTCATGTGGAAGTAATAAGGGTGCAACTGGATGGAGCCTAAAGCCTTCTTTTATGACCATGTTTAAGTAATCTAGGTTTTCTAGGTCTTTTTCTTCTACAATCCCCTTTTGGCCAACTACATAATCCAACTCACTTTGAAGTTTCTTCATTACATTAGGATGTCTGAAAAGTTCTGATAAAATCCATTCAATTGATGTTGATGAAGTATCCATTGAAGCTACCAACAAGTCCTGTATATTGAAAAAAAAATATTTAGTGATTGTGAAAACTTTGTCACCAAAGATCAATATATTTAGATCTAAATCAAGTAGACACAACTATTGTAATTTCTTCAACCTAATTGGTGAAATATAGAAAAAATATTAAATCAAATACCAACAACATCAAAGTGATCTTGGTGTACATTTCGAAAAGATATGTTATTGTAACATTTACATTATGAACAAACATGCACGCTTCAATCCCAAGCTAGATAGATTTGGCTATATGAATTATAAAATAAACACTTTGGAGTCTCAAGAAGTTTGATATGACGTTACCAACAAAATAGCTTTGACATGTCTACGATCAAACTCGAATTCAGCTTCTCCAGATTGCATAATTTCCATCAATGTATCAACCATATCTGTACTAGTTTTCGACTGGTCACTCGAATATTGTCGAGCATGTTCATCAATAACATTCTCCAAAAATTCATCACAACTCTTAGCTATTTGTTTCATACGATGAATCGATCCCTGGAAATCAATAAAACGAAGAAAGGGAAATAATTCAGCAAGATTTGGCGTTGCTGCCATACGCGACGTCTCTTTGACCATATCTTTGAAATCCCCATCTACATTGTTATATTTCTTTCCAATTACCATAAGACAAGCCATGTTAGCGCTAAGAGATGCAAGTTTAGCGCTAAGATCAACCACATCGCGATTTGAAGCTGCTTTTTCGAGGAAATTCACAAGAATTTGAAGCTCTTGTTTCCTCATAGATTGAAATGAATTGATCTTGACATTGCTTAACAATTGTTGAGTGCATAATTTACGCATATGTCTCCAATAAGGTCCGTACTTTCCCATGATCAAATTTCTTTGTTTATAAAAAATGTAATAACATGCTGCATGGTATGGTCTACTAGCAAAAATTTGGTCATGGTTTTTTAAGAATTGTTGTGCTGCATGAGGAGAAGAAGCAATAATAGTAGGAACAAGACCAAAATATATGGTCATTATTGGACCATATTTCTTGGCTATTTTATAAAGATCTTGGTGAAGATTTTCACCAAACATATGAAGATTTCCAAGAAGTGGAAGCCCTATTGGACCAGGAGGAAGTTCTTTTCTCTTCATGAATTCTTTCACAAGGAATATTATTGCAACTAATGCAAGAGTTACTAGCCAAATAGAAGTCATGATGGAGGAAATATTAATGAGAAAAAGAAAAATGATGGTAGTATTAATAAAGTTTGATACAAAATAAATAAGGGAGGAGGCTCAAGGACCATGCTAGTGGCAATTCATTAAAATCCACATTTTTCATGAAGGTATGCTTTATTTCAAATAGTGTTCAAGTTTGATTCTTAACTCTTTTTATTTTATTTTATGTACCATGTAAATACAAAATACAATAATTATAGGCTTTTATTATTTTTATTTATATTCTTAAACGGTAGTTTGCACTTTAAAAATCGATGGGCATTTGTTAATTTTTGAACAAAATAAAAAACGAAGGGCACAGAATACAATAAGAAGAGGAATTGAATAATATTTTCTTACTTACCGAACATGAAAAAAAAAAACCCCAAATCTGTTTACTTTTAATGAAGGCATTTTTGGTTGCATGCAATGAGTTTGTAAATGGTACTAGGATGCTATAGGTCTAAAGTCATTAATCTCCATTTCCTCTTTCTCTTAAAGAGAGCTCTGGAAGTTGCAGTCGAACTCCTCTCAAATGTGCCTTCAATTAGAAATATTTTCTTAGTGCTCTTTAAATTATAGTGAGCATATTGTTGTTGTTGTTGTTGTTGTTGTTGTTTGCATGGTTGCTTGTTGGGCGTTTGAGTTTGATGTTACACCCTTAGCCTAGTAAGAATAGTCTCATTCGAGGACGAATGTTCCCAAGGGGGAGATTTGTGACATCTTGCAATTTGAAATAACTATGAAGAAGCTTGAAATTGCAAATAGTCATTTTTGGGAATAATTCAAAAATCTGGAAATTTGGTTCAAGTATGGGAAAAAAATGAGTTTTTGGTCAACTTTGAACAGTCATAACTCCTAGCTCAGGATGAATTAGGTGTATTTCCTGTTATGTTTGCAAAGCCCTTGGAATGATCTTTCCAACGCCACCGAGATTTCTCGATTCTGAGTTCGTATGAGTGAGTTATGCTCTTTGGAAGTTGGGTTGTTGGCTCAGAGAATTCAATCAGAATTTTGTAAGCGTATTTTGGTCTTTTCCCTAACCATTTCTTTTGGTTATATTAAGGATTTAGACTGATTTTAAATCAGTGTTCCCATTTAAAAGGTGAGTGTTAGGGTTGTGAGTGAAGAGAGAAAGAAGAGGAGAAGGAGAAGAAGAAGCAAAGTCCGTAAAGATCGTCGTAGTTTTCGTAGGGGGTGATCCCTATTAAGGTATGTGAGATCATAGTGTTGGGTTGGTTCATCCCCCAGACACCAAACTCGTTTTAATTTCCGAGAAAAGATTTTGGTTGTGTTTGTTGAAGTCTTGTGGTTGTGTTGAAGTTCTTGTTGATTTGGGACATGTTTCCGGTTGTGTTTTCGAGTTGAATCTATTGTATGTTGAGTGGTTTTATGATTCTAAGTGTTTGGGGCTGGAACCTTTGAAGTTAAGAAGGTTTAGAGTTGGAAAAACAAGGGAGAAAGGTCGGATTTTCGGGGGCAAAGGCTGGGGCGTCGCTCTAGCCAGCGCGCCCCAAAAGGGACTCTGAAGTTCCCTCCTTGGGGCGGCGCGCCATGCAGAGCGCAACACCAGGCTGTCTGAACTTTGAGGTCTGCCGCCCCGCGCCTCTCAGAGCGCCAAGGATGCCAAGTCTCCCCATTCATTCCCCACTTTTTCATACATGTTCCTTGGTAATGTACCTATGTTTTATAGTTGTTTTCAACACTCTAAGGTACATCTAAACATCAAGAACTCATCCATAAACATGAGATCATTACCCTTGAATTCATAATCCAATTCAAGGAAAGTTAGGATCAAAGTCAAGTGAAGTTAGAGTCAAGCTTAGAAGTTAAGAAGTAAGTCAAAGCAAGTCTTTAAAGTTTTTCAAGAGTCTTCATTGTATCAAGTTGAGTAAAGAGTATAGAGTTTCAAGTAAAGTAAAGAGTATAGAGTTGAGTTCATTTCTCAAAAGTTATTAGGGAACTAAGTATTCCCAAAGAAGTTTATAAATGTTTTTACATTTGAGTAAGAAAGGAACTATGTTTTCCAAGTGAGCCTTTGGACTAGATTTTGAGTAATTATCTCAAACTAAAGAAAGAGGTGTTTAAAACACATATGAGCTAAAGTATATTTTGGGAGTAGTCTTAAGCACCGAATTGGGGACACGAGTTCATATTAACTCAACTCTCCATAAGAACCATGTAGCCAAACATGGGACTTAACGGGTCATTCTTTTTAGATGATCACGTAAGATTAAGCTAGTGGATCCACTAAGTTAAGTAAGGTCCTATATCACGGCAAGGTGTAGGATGTTCATTGGGCAACGTGATGTAAAACGTTGTATCGTCACTATGGCTCATAGTGGTGGTTGTCGGTTAAAGAATCTCCCACTAAAGTTATATTACTTTTATATAAGTAAAGTTGAGTTTGTTATTGTTTTATCCTTAACGAACTAAGTTGTTTACATTGTTTTACAAGCTTTATATATTGCATGTGTCTTATTGCTTTATATTGGGTTTAGTTATTCATGAGTTGAACAGAGCCAAGGTAAGTGTTCCTTTGTACTCCTTTCAAGCTTAAGTTGTTGTTTAGCTTTCCAGCTCGCATACTCATACATTCAATGTACTGATGCCAGTTGGCCTGCATCTTATGATGATCCAGACGCAGGTACCCAGGATTAGCATCCAGCACGCCGTTGTTCCAGCTGAGCACTCCAGAGTCAGTGGTGAGCCTCCTTGCTTTCCGGAGGACTCTATTATTTTGTTTCCTAGTTTTGCTTTGTTAGGATGTTGCGGGGTCTGTCCCAACATCCATCTCAGTGTTATAGAGTTCACAGACAGTCAGTCAGTTAGTATTAAGTCTCTCATCTTTATGTATATATATAAATATTCTATTTTGAGACACGAGTTACCTTTTTAGCCAGATTTTATCAGTTAGGTTGTTTTATGACCTTTCATTGCATGGAGTTATTCTGTTGAATTAAGTTTCCGCTGAGTTAAGTAGCCAAGCCAAGGGTTCGCTCGGGGCCAGAAATGGTCGTCGAGTGCCGGCCACGCCCAGGGTGTAGGCTCGGGACGTGACATTTGGTCCCCATGAGAAAGTTCCAACTTGAAGAGAACACTTTGGCGTTTACCTTTTTCTTAATGATGTTGGAAATGGAAATGCAGAGTTTCTTAAAAATGAGGAAAATGACTTCAAGTTGTTTTTTACGAATTGCTCATATTTTGGGATGGTTTTAAATTTTTGTCTTTGCTTCTCATTTAATGAAAATTTGTGGACAAAATATCCTTAACTATGACCTAATTTCACAAGGTAAATGTTTAGAGAAGTTTTATATTGTTCAAAAAAGTTCCGTAGGAATTAAGTGCCATAATTTGTAGTTAAGAACTTTTTAAGTCTTAATATTCTGAAACTAATTAGCTTATACCTTGAAAGGCATAACTAGTGTATTGCAATTTATTTATTTATTTTATTTTATTTTTTTCAGGCTTTTCGGCCACTTATTTTGCTTAAAAGTGTCCAAAAGACAAAAATTAAAGACCATCAATTTGAGGGGGAAAAATAAAGACCACCTAAAATAGGGTCATTTGCAGGAATGAAAGTAGGAAACAAAAGTTTCATAAGTAACCTTCCAAATTCATTATCTCCACTCTACCCATCAATTCTCACTCTTGACTATTCCACCCTTATAGTTTTTAACTAGGTTTTGAACACGTGCGTTGCACGTGTAGATCGTGCTAATTAGTATAAATACTTCTAAATTATAAGTGTACGATGTGTAAAATACAAGCTCAAATCAATGAACGGTGAGCATATTCAACTGATATTATGATCATTGCAAGGCACATCATACAAAAATATTGTTATCAAGTGAATTGCAAAACTAATACTATAATGACTTCAATTATACAATTCTTATAATATATCAAGTATTCAACTTGTTAAAAGTTCGTTTTTTAATATGTTACAACACATAATTTAAATGTCGACATTATAGCAAAAGATTTAATGCCTTAAAGTTTCCACCTTCTTTTTAAGGAATACCCTCCACTTTTTTACAAATGCATACATATCGAGAACTTGTCGTTGAAGGAGAGTGGTGTTTTGTAATAGTTGTAGAGAAATTCGATCAACATATGTCTTCCTTAGGATGGCTAGTAGATCATTATCAATTTCATAGTCTAAACCTACAAAAAAAGGTATTTATTTGTTATAAAATAATCATTGTTTAAATATTTAATTGACATATATAAATAATAATTACATGTATATGTACCCTTCGTCTTCTTTGGCTCATTCAAAATTATTAATTCTGTCATCTGTAAATTTTGACAAAAGAAATTTTTATCAAACTATATACATATAATTGAATTATGAAATACAACACAATCATTTGTGATATATTAACAGTATGGTAGAAAAAGAGAAAACAATATAAATAAAAAATTATAAGGTACAAAAAGTAAATGCATATAAAAAAAGATAAATTTTAATATATATATATATATATATACACACTAGGAACGTGCGTTGTATGCTTGACCCCTATCATTATATTAAATTTTATACCGTCCCAACTCATATTTCTAATTTATTTATCTTATTGTGTCCACCAAGTTCGTCCATTAAAGCCATGTAATGTAAGAAATTTGGTGAAAATAAATAATATAAAATAGAGTCAGAAAAACTCTTTTTATAATTCATGGAAGTGTCATTACATGTTTATTTGAAAAACATATAATAAAGTGGAAGTGTCATTATAGGTTTATTTCAAAAGCATATAATAAAGTTCAACATTTTAACATAAACTTTCTAATAAATAATATATTAATTATCATTATTGATTTGATTATAAAAGTTAGAAAAAAGTAAATTTTTAATTAAAAAATATAGAGAAAGGCATTTTCGTAATCCAACTTTGAATTTAAAACCTTCCATTTTTAACATAAAAAAATATTTGTAATATCAACCCAATTAACGTGAAAAGCAATAAGATAAACATGTCATCATACTATTGGGAAAAAAAACTTAAATAATAAATAAATTAATGCAAACCATAGCTAAATGTGAAAAGTTTATATTCAACAAATATAAAAATATTATAAAAGTGAAATTGTAGATAACAAACATTAAGTACTATATAGCACACAAGAATCAATAATCAAAATAATTTTCTTTTTATATTACAATTAACTTATGAAAATGGTTCTCCTATTCTAATTAATTTTTGAAAATAAAAGAACCGCAATGAAGATTAAATATATTAATTTTAATTATTTGACATAATATTAAATCACAAATTTCATTTTTATAAAATAGAAGCTACAAATAAAGTATACATTCACTTATTATAGTTAAAACATACTTTTTTTCATTATTATTATATTGAATAAATAAATAAAAATAAATTAACACAGTGTGTTGACATAACAAAAAATGATCAAAAAGAAAAGAAAAATATATTTTTTGGATTGTTTACTTGAATTTCACCTATGTCAAGTTACGGACGTATTCGATACTAAAAAAGTTATTTAATGTTTAACTAATTTTTGCGTAAGAAATAATCATATCTCAATTCATCATTCAAATCAACTTCCGGAAATGGAAGAAATGAAAAAAAGAGTTTGATTTAAGTTCTTTGACGTATATAATTAACTTACAAATTTCAATTTAACAAAATAAATTGTATCAAAATTTAAATTTTACCATCTAAATCTGCCAAATATTTTGCTTAGAACTGAGACATCTATTCCTTGCTAACAAATGGTACAAAACTAAAATAAAAATTTACAATAATTGTGCCAAAAAAAAAAGTTACAATGATACAAACAAAAATATACTGTATTTATTTACTTGTACGTATGGCTTTATTGGTGCACAAGGTGTAACATTATTTTTCTTCAGTATAATAATTAAGATTATTTTTATCTAATCAAACAAAAATAAAAATAAAATTATTCTTTATGTAATAAAGAATATCAATGCAACTGAAACACAAATTAAATCAATTTCATACATGATGAAGCAAACATACTTTATCAATAACAAATGAAAAACATAAATAACTGAGAAAATAATCTTTATTGAAATCCTGATAATCAATGGAAGAAGAAGAAATTATTATGAAAAATTACAAGAATCAATAAAGCAAACAAAATTTCTTTATTACAAATGAAACAATACCTGATACAGCCCAATAGAAAAAAAAATCAGCAGCTTTAAAATTAAAATCTACTACAAGGTGAAATGATTTAAAAAGTTATAAGTATATGTAGTGATATATTGAATTGGGAGGCCAAAAGTTTGGAAGTTAGAAGAGCAAAAGCATGAGAGTTAAGTATATGTAGTGATTTATTGAATTGGGAGGCCAAAAGTTTGGAAGTTAGAAGAGCAAAAGTTCGAGAGTTGAAGAAAAATAATGAAGAGTCAATATTTATTGTGATCTCTGAAAGAAAATGCCTTAAAGGTGTTTTTACTTTTAATTGAAATTTTTTATTAATGCAAATAAACGGAAGTAGCTAGAGAAAATGTAATTATTGATTTTATTTTAAAAGTTAGTAAAAGATACTTTTTAATGGAAAAAAATTAGTTTAGGGGTATTTTCGTAATTCAACTTTTGACTTAAACTCTTTTCCACTTATAATAATATATGATATGATATAATTATTACGTATAAATATTTTTAGAATAATATTTTCTTACTTACCGAACATGAAAAAAAAACAAACCCAAATCTGTCTACTTTTAATGAAGGCATTTTGGTTGCCTGTAATGAGTTTGCTTATCATATGTCTTCAATCTTTCGGCAAGCACTTTGCAATGAGTTTGTAAATGGTACTAGGATGCTATAGGTCTAAAGTCATTAATCTCCATTTCCTCTTCTCTTAAAGAGAGCTCTGAAAGTAGCAGTGAAACTCCTCTCAAATGTGCCTTCAATTCCTGATAAAAAAATTCCAATGTTTTCATTTATATCAGTCCTGTCAACCTTTTTTAAAGGACATGTTGAATCCATCAGGTGCCAGGGGCTTTATCCCCATCAAATTGCCTGTGTGCGTCCACTACATCTTCCTCTGTAAATGGCCTTTGAATCCACTTGCATTCTTTGACCCCACATTTTTATCTTTCAGTAAAGAGCATCTCATAAAAGCTCTGAATGTGTTCTTTGATCAGCTTCTTGTCTCCAAACAATTTTCTTTCAACCTCAGTCTTGTCAATATTATTGTACTTCTCTGGGCATTGGCCATCTTGTGGAGGTAAGCACTTGAGACACAAATTAGAACAAAGAGAATATTTTGTTGTAGAAAGTCTCAAATTCAGGATCTTCTTCTGCGAATTTCCTGAGAAAAAAGTCAGGCACGTAGGTTCAGAGCTAGACCAACTACTCCAAGAACACTCATCCATAAATCGAAAGGTGAAAAAAAGCACTAGATCTTTCTTCATGGTTGGTTTACTAGGGTAAAACGTGCCCCTTTCCACCTCTAAGTAGTGGTGTTGGTGTGTTTCGTGTTAATCATTCTTGGAAGATTTTCCTATATTAGCTTTTGGCTATATTGTTAAAATAATTCATAAGGTAGTAGACTAGTGGCAACAATTTGGATATGAATCTGATTTGATCACTTGTTTAGGAGAAAGCAAACTCAAGAACATGTTGTTTCCTATGTGGATTCTGTTAAGATTCTTAAGTACTTCTGTATCACATGCATATGGTTTGTGTTTCACCCACATGCATTTGATCTTTCAGTGTTTTAGGGTTAGTGAACTGAACTGAAGAGCTTTATAGAGGATCATTGGAAATGGCTCAACTGCAATTTTACATGCATGATGATTAGCTGCCTACAATGTGAGTTTCCAGAACTAGGATCAGCCTACTTATATAGAATAGAAGGTTTCTTTTTAGCCAATGGTTCTTGAAGTTTATCTGCCTACTGTTGCAATAAATAGTATAATTACATAACCTATGCTATTATTCATTATGAGATTGGCAAACTTGTTTTGACTTGCTCGGTATTTGCGAGACAAATTAAAAGCCAGGAGAGGTGACTTGAAGGGACAAAGTGTTGACCTGATGCTCAAGCATTTTTAAGCTGTTATCTGATGGTGGAAACAGATTTATTGGGTTTTGGTAACAAATACAGCTGCATTTTGGTGCTATACTTGATCCCTGAAATCCTTAACAACAAAAAAGAAAAAAAGAAGTAAAAGGTCAAAGCTTAGTTTATATCCCTCTGTCTTAAGGGGAACAATCTCAGTAAATACAGGAGTTTTAAGTGCATCAGATGAGCAAGCTGCATTATGTAGAGATGGTATTGTCGTCGAGCTGCCAAACTCTTGGTTCCTAAGAGAGAAGGTTTCATGTTGGTTTGAGTTTGATGAATTGCCTTAAGTTTACTTGATGACTGTCCATCTAGGCTGTCCACAAACTCTAAAATTGTTATGATTGATGCATATTATATCAGTAGTATGATTTCTCCTTGGAATGCTAACATACCAATTTTATGTTTCCAGATACCAAAGATATGCAGATGTACTGGATCAACCATCTAAGACATTTTGTTGGTATTCCTAGTTTCTTAGCAAACACTGTAGATAACACCCTCCTTTTCTTTTCTCCTTGTATGAAGATGGGGACGTCATCAATTTCTTCAGGATGAATTCTGTTAAGCTATTGTATTGGGTCATTCTTGAAACTAATATTTTCGTTCTTATTTCTTCACATGTTCCTTGATTTGTTTTTCATTCTTAATGCTATGACTCATTTATGTTAATGTGAATCAGCAAGTGAAAAAAAAAAAAAAAAAAAAACCCTTCAGCGTCCATGGAAAATCATAGGATTTGCACCCGGCAGCTGATTGTACATGATGGTGTTATTCAAGCTTATATTCAGTTTTTCCAAAGTAGTTAACTTGTAGCTAGTGTTGGCAAATGTGAGAGAAAAGGTTGTCTGAGCGCTCCTCTTATTGGAAATCATATATTATTGGACTCTCTTTGTGCTAATAAATAAAAAACAATCATATAAAGAAAAAAGTAACAACTTGTAAGTTGAAGTTATAAAATTTTATTTTGATGCTACTTTACTGACATATATAATACTTTAATTTAAAGATAAATATATACTTGAATATACATAATTGTTTGCATATATAATAAATAAAAAAAAGTAAAAACTAAAAAAAGGGTGATGATTGTATAGTAATTATTGCATAGCATAAAATGGAAAATACAATACCGCATATGAAAATATTATATAGTTGCTAGTAAAATCACGAAATCTAAAAATATGAATGAATGAGGTACCATTTATTATGTTTCATTAAGAACCTGAAACTGAAGATGATGGGGAATTAGAGATTATGAAGATTCTATTGTAAAAGAAAATTATAACTCATAAGCACAAAAAATAATCATTAATAAAAACAATGAAAATTGAAATACAAATGAGACGTTAGTGAAAGGGAAAAAAACACAAGAGATATTTATACAAATATGTATAGTGACTCAAATTATTCTTTCAACATTATTAAAATTATGAAAGGTTCGAACAATTATGATATTGAATTTTGCGCTTCTCATCATAAGAAATGGAATGTTAAAAGCTTGAAAAAATAATTAATAAGGAAAACTCCTTTTGGCCAGAAAAATTTGGCCAGAATGGTATTTTACCTATGTTATTTTACCTTTTTGAACATTTTTACCTTTTTAACTTTAATACCTTTTAATTAAAAATAGAAAAAAGATTAGTTTATTTTAAAATAAAAAAATTTATTACATTTTTTAAGTTTCTAGTCAAATGTTGGCCAAATTTTCTGGCCATTTAGCATTACCTAATTAATGATGACTATAAAAATATAATAACCTATAAGTAATGAGAAGATTTGCTTATTTATTTTTTTTAACAAAAAGATAACTAAGAAATTCCAACTCCAAGATTCATCATCAAATGTAGAATATAAGAAAGAAGAAGAAAACGCAATTCATTATATAGTAGCAAAAATTACATGATAAATTAAAAATTGAAAAGAAACACGAAGAAGGAAGTGAGGAAGTAGCTAGCAGCAATTGACAAAGAATACCTTGATACAAATACAATACATTAGTTCTTATAATAAGAATATTGCTTACTGTAACAAAAAATAATAAACGTCCTATTTTTAATTGTGTACTTTTTCTAATAAAAGTCCTATGTATGCTACCAAGTGCCAAGAAATAAATCTCAACAAATACATAGAAGTATTATTTAATCATATAACAAAGAAATAAAGTTCTTGTCAAAAGAATTAGTAACTCTCAAAATTCTAAATATAAATCCCAATTGTCTTTTTTGGTAAAACTCTTTAGCCGAAGTTTAACAACACTAATATCAATTAAGATTGTCGTAAGAAAGTGATCAGCTTGAGCCATCAGAAAATTTGGCAGAAGAACAATGAGTGTAGAAGTGAAAAAAAATTCATAGGGGTGGAGTGATAGGTTTAAGTTTTAAGTTTGTGTATTTACAGGGATGAAAGGATAGTATTTTTCACCACACAAAATATAACGGCTTCGGAATGTGAAAGGTAAAAATTCGTTCATGGTTATAATTATTTATCATGGAGTACAATCTATATATGTTTATAAAGCTGAATAAAATCACGCTGATGTGGCATGCTTCATTGATCAGTATTACTATTTATTAAAATTTTGATTTTTTTTCTCTCATTTTCTGTTCAATAACCTTTTAAAATAATTATTCACTTTCCTTATTATTAGCCTTTACTACATTTAACTTTTCCTTCCAAAAGGAAATATGTAACAGCTAAATACATAATGGAGCAATTAACGTGCATTATCACACATTTTTTCCTATTAAATCATTGCTTCAACCCACGTACTATCAGTTTTTTTTAATCCTTAATCACCTATAATTAATTAGACAATTCATTCCCCTATTTATTCATACCTTCTTAGACTTTTTCCTTTGGGGTTTCATGTAAGTATTTTTTTCATATCTTCTTATACCTTTTTGGGGGGTTTCATGTGATTTTTTTGTTCTTCTCTTTCATCTTCTTCCTTTTATTTTATCCATCCTTGATAGCATCATTTTAAACAGGATAATTACTATGAAGCTTTTTGATATGAAGAGCAGAAGAGGAAAGCCA
>NW_006239023.1:1706856-1726527 GCF_000226075.1 Solanum tuberosum | reverse complement strand
GATTTTTTTGTTCTTCTCTTTCATCTTCTTCCTTTTATTTTATCCATCCTTGATAGCATCATTTTAAAGAGGATAATTACTATGAAGCTTTTTGTTATGAAGAACAGAAGAGGAAAGCCAGGAGTTGATTGTATCCATTCTTGATTTTATTTTTAACGTATGTATATATGTTACCATCCTTTGAAAAGGATATTACTATGAAGCTTTTGATATAAGCCAAAAGTTTTTTATTATTATTATTTTATCAATCTCAATGTTATTTTATTTTTTAAAAGATTTTATTTTAGTTTTAGGAAATTAAAGTTGTAATTCTACTCAATACGTCTCTCTCCCTAAATCTAAATTTGCATAGTATAATATTAAAGTTAAGTATACACAATGTAATATTAAAGTGATGTGACATCTCTCTATGTTTATCAAATTTAATTATGTTTTTTATTTGAATTTTTTAAATATTTATTATTGTAATAAATTGTCAATGAAAAAGTGTAGAGAAAACTGAACATTTACATCAATATATGTACTCCAGTGATGTGGCGCTCTCTAAGGCCACAATTCTTTTTACAATAGTAAATATTTTTAAAAATTCAAATAAAGATAACGTGATGTTTAAATTTGTAACTGGTAATGTCTCAAAAACAAAAGATGGCTTGTGATTGGCATGATTTTGATATTTGATGAGGTTAAGGCTTAATTTGGACATGGTATGAAAATATGGATGATGATTTTATAGCTATGAAAGTAGTTGTGTCGTGTTTTTAAAAAAAACTCACACATATATACACACATGTGTTTATTCTTTTATTTTATTTATTTGTGTTTTTCTCCTTTATTTGTTTTTAAAGTTTCACCTTCATGACTCATAAGTCATACTCATACCTATTAAACTTCCACTTTCAATAATATAATTTATCATTTTGTCTTATATAAATTCACCATTTTTTGTTTCATAAGATATATTCCTACTCAAAGATATTACTTATTTTATAGTTCCTTATATTATTATTATTATTATTATAATATTATAGTATCAAAAATTTGTGCATTAAATCTGTATTTTTATTTTCATCATCATTTGTTTTATATGATTAAGACCCTAAGAAAGATATGTATTCTCTTCATGTAATTGTTTTAGTTTGACTTCTTATGATTTTTTAATTATCGTAAGTCTGTATTTTTTATTTAGATGCAGTACAACAATGTCGGAAATATATTAACTACTAATGAAGGCTCAAACAATACTATTAATGATTTACAAGAAATATATATATTAAATATTGAATACATTATTTTAATTGTATAAAGAATTATTTATATTTTCTTTAAAGATTCCTTCATTTTATCTACATAAATTCATAATTTATTGTTTCATGAGACCCCTACTCAAGATTATCCTTTTTATTTCATATTTGAAGTTATATTTTTCTTATATTACTATTATATATAAATGATTTTGGTTAATAAACACATTATTAAAGGAAAATTTTCTAAAGAGCAAAGACTCGTAAATAATTCAAAATTGTAAAATTCATAATTTATTGTTTCATAAGACCCCTACTCAAGAATATACTTTTTATTTCATATTTGAAAGTATATTTTTCTTATATTACTATTATATATAAATAATTTGGGTTATTAAACACATTATTTAAGGAAAAAATCTTCCGAAGAACAAAAGACCCATAAATAATTTAAAAATTGTAAAAATCATAAAATTTGAGTAGGAATAATAAATTGAACTAAGACTCTTAGTATAATTTTTTAGCACTCAATATTTCAAAATATATATATTTTATATTAATGAGGTATTTCATAATCGCGCGGAGCGCGATCAAATTCACTAGTAGTAACATAATTATAAGATAAATATGACTTTGATGATAGAGAAAGGAGGCATGAATTATAAATTGAAAGTTCATGATGCCTTTTCAGTTCTCTTTTATTTGTACACAATACTAATAGAGTAATTACGTGAAAAACGGTTATTAAATTGGAAAAAGTGGAAAAAGGATGACTTTCATTATTTACTATTTAATTAATTACTCCCTCCGTTTCACAAAGAATGACCTCCTTTCCTTTTTAGTTCAATTTCAAAAAAATGACCTCTTCCTTTTTGGTAATATTTTACTTTTTGCTTTCCACATGGCATGTTTAAGACCACAAGATTAAGGGTAATTTTGTACATTTGACATAACTTTAATTTAGGACCACAAGATTCAAAAGTCTTCTTTAATTTCTTAAACTTCGTGCTAAGTCAAACCAGATCAATCTTTTTGAAACGGAGGGAGTATTATATTTTATAATATTTTAATTTAGTGTAGGAGCAAAATGGTAATTCTTGAGGTTAGGAGCTTCTCATTTTTAATAATATATTATTATTATATATATATATATACTAGTTAATATGTTCGCGCTTTGCGCGATCATAACAAATATTTTAAACACAATTTCTTTTATAAATTAGCACATACTAAAAAAGAAGAAATATGATCAATACTTTGGTAAAAGCTTTAAAATGTTTATGATAATTGTTTCAATTTATAAGATACTATTTTCGTATTATTTTGTTGGGGTGAAAAGAATATGTTTAATATTTTGAAAAAAAAAAATGCTAACTTAATTTTCTGATTAATTTTTTATTTGGCGTGGATCATCAAATGAAACGTAAATAATCTTTGTTCCTCGTTTTTTAAAAGTAGGAATGCTTATTTTATATAAGGAACTACTGAACTTAGACCCTTTTAGATATAATTCTTCAATATGATTTGTTTAACAAAAAATATATTTGTTAGGTACGTAATCTTTCATAAAATTCTTTATTTAAAAAAAAAATCGTGCAAGTTAAAATATGAAAAATAACAAAAAGTAAAAGGAAATTGAGGAGACATGTTGTTTTAGCAAAAAATATAAATAGATAAAAAAATTATAAGTCACGAGATGGATCAACCCTTTAATAAAAAGAACAACGCAACATAGTAGTATTTCCCTATTAATTTTAAACAAAATTAGAGTATGTCTTGTTACCAAAAGCTTACAACCACAAATAAAGAAAAAAACATATGCTCCCATGAAAATGTTCTACGTGTAAATCTTGAATAGCTGATGTGCAAATGATAGACTAACATCTAAATCTATTATATGTTGGGAAAACTAAATGTAGAGGTAATGAAAAGAATCGTAGAAAGGAGTTGAGGAGATATGTCATTATTTAAGTAGAAAAAGTGAATAAACGGAGGTTTTTGTAATTTATGAAGTGAATAAACTGAGGTTTTTGTAATTTATGAGATGTAATTAGCTGTAATAAATATTATATATATTATTTTTTTAGTTATCAAACAAATTAATTAATGAAGAGAGTAAACTCATTTTTTGAGTTTCATAATCAACTTAAACAAATATCAATTTTCTCTAAAACTTAAGAAAATATGTTCATTGTAATTAGATATTGGCAGAACAAACTTGGTTCATTTTGAAAATTTTCATTAAATTAGAAGAATTAAATGTTTTGTGAAATTTGAAACCAACAATAATATATATCGACTAATTTTACATAAGTGTTAACAAATAATTAAGAAACAAAAACTTAATGGAGGGGAACTCATCTCCTTTTTAGTCAATTCAAAATCCACAAAAGAAAAAAATGTGTTATATCATCTAAATTAGAATGAAAAGAAGCAGATAAAGCTAAACAAAAGATGATAGAATCTTGATTGAGAAATTATGTCATGGTAACATGTTATATACATAATATATATCGATATAAAATATGAATTGTATATGCAAAAGACAAAAGTTTTATATAATGAAAATATCAAAAGTTTTCTTTAAGCAACAAAATAATCCGTGGAAGATCATGTTGCCCTTGATACAAAAAGTGTGCTTTGTAATATAATCTTGTTCTTGAAGGGTACATATCTTGATGGATAAATAATTAATTGAAAAATTATATAAGCAACAATAAGTGCATCTATATATTTGTAAATTATTGAAACTTCTACTTTTTCAAATTTTACTCTTGATGAATTTCCCACCGTCATTAAACTTTCTTCATTTTGATGACTTGTAGCGAATTAATTTTTGAATCTCTTTTGACGAATCTTACACCGCCTTCAAACTTTCTTCTTCATCTTGATAAACTTTTGCTTGGCAATTGTAACACAAGAAGAAATTCTAAAAAATATATCTATAATCTTCATAAAAGCTGAAAAACAAAAAAAATATATTAACAATATGAAGTTGGAGAAAATAGAAATTGACATGCAACAACACCATAGATGATTGTTATTTATAGATGAGAATTAAGTAGAAGGAAGTTGAGGAGACATATTATTTAATTAGAGAATTCAAATAGGTAGAGGTTTCTTTGTAACTTTCATGTGATATAATTATATGTAATGAATATGATTGATTTTTTAATTTTTAATGAATTGATTAATGAAAAAAATGAATGGAAAAACTCAAAAAAGGAAGAAAAAAGATAAGTAGTTTTCTAGGCCATTGAGAGGTGCCACATCACCTTGTTTATAGAGACCTTTATTATATATATAGATTTTTGTAATTAATTAAGTAATACAACCTTTTATATAAATTAAATAATAAAGATAAAATATTAAAAATATTTTTTTTTCGTAATTGTAATTAGAAGAAGGACATTTTTTTTATTTATTTTTTATTAATAATAGAAATTAGAGAGGTATGAATTATGAATAATTACTCCTTGTAAGTTGGCATGTGAAGAGTCTTTGTTGTAAATGTTTTTCCATTAATATAACATTTATTATAATAAATTAAATAATTGACTTTTACAATAAAATAATTAATTTAAATAAAAAGAAAGCCCAAAAAAATGAGAAAAAAGATAAATACATATGGAGATCATAGAGAGGTGCCACATCACCTTGTCTATGTTTCTCCTTTATATTATATTAAGATTAAGATTAAGATTATATTATATTATAGAGAAAAGACATAAAATAACACTTGAAGTTGTCCTGAATTTTCAAAAAAACACCTAAATTTTGTGGGCGTCCTATTACCCCATGAAACTATTTCAAATCACAATAAATAAATAGTTTTGACTCATTTTCATAATAGTTATGTTCTCACATTTGATAGGCACATGTAGGAGTAAAAATACACCCCCAAACCAGTGTAAAAATGCCATGTGACACTAACAATTTGAATTTTCTTCTTTATTAAAAGACTCACTTTACATCTTCTCCAAACCTCCATTGATAGATGTTGAAGAGCTTTCCATCTACAACCAAAAAAAATTTCCCCATCCTCAATGAAATTATCATCTAGCTTTACTAGCTTCAATTTCTGCCTTTTATTTTATTTAAAAGTTATGAGATCAACTAATTTGTAAATTTTGAAAGTGCAATTGCAAACAAATTTCAAAACTAAATCAGTGAAGAAACATTCAAACTCAAATCAGTCCTAAACTAACATTACATACACATGAATAATAAATAACACAAGAAGAAAATAACAACAAATCACTATAAAGATGATTTTACAAAATCACTACTATAAAAAAAGAACATATTTTAACCAAAATTTGCATTCAACTCAAGAAACAATTAACATGTGAGCCTTCGCTTCTTCATTTTGACTCCATAATTCAGGAAATTATCTCCGCAAAATAAATTTATTGTGACTATTGAAATGCTTTAGGGCTTTGATCATCAAAGAGAGAGAGTGGTGTGAAAATCTAAAAGGGGTTTAGGGTTAAATGGAGTGGGTCATGATTAAAATGTGAATGAGTCAAAATTTTATCCAATTTTTACTAAATAGATTGAAAAAAATATGAAATTATATTACTAATTGGGGTGAGATTCACGCTCAAGCACTGAGCATAGAGATTGTGTAAAAAGTGTGTTTATTGTAATTCTGAAATGTTTTGTGGGGTAATAGGATGTCCGCAAAGTTAATGTGTCTTTTTGAAAATTCGAAACAAATTCAGATGTCATTTTATGTCTTTTCTCTATATTTTATTTTATTATATTATATTATATTATAAATTTATTATGATAGATGATATATGATGATACAATGATATATAAGAGTAAATGCAATTAAACCATCTAGGAAGTTGAAGGTTTGTGGACTTTTCATTATCAATATTACTCCTTTGGGTCCCAAGCCAATGGAAGACTTATGTTTGGTCCTTGAAGAGAAGACTTTGGCGTTTACCTATTAATTAATGATGCTTGGAGATAGAAATGCCTTATTTCAGTGTTCAACACTAAAAGAGGTGAGCAGAATGGTCGTCCCCCTATCCTTCACTTTGAACTGGAATTTGTGGACTACTTCAGTCTCTCTTGTTTGCTAGTTGGAAATTATTGGGAGAAGAAAATTGACTCCAGCAACTATACAATGACTCCCTCTTCTTTCTGTTCATCCAATAGAGCTGATCTCCTTTTTAAAAACAATGTGTAGGGGAACAAACATTCTGCTAAAATGTTATACAATCCTCATCTTTCTTCACATTTCACAAACATGCAATGCTTGGAACTTGAAGAGCAAACACTGTATCCCTTCTTCTTGTGGTCATATCCGTGACATAAGCTACCCTTTTCGCTTAAACACCGATCCAAAACATTGTGGTTTCTCAGAAGCTGAATTAGCTTGTTAAGGCAACAAAACCATTATATCACTCTTCTCCAAGAACTTGTATGTGCAAGCCATCAACTACGATAACCAGACAATTCGCCTGGTAGATCCAACGTTACAAAATGCTGATATATGCTCTCTAATATTACCTCCTCATCTTAATTCCCACCATTACAATAGTACACATTTTCGTCTGTATTATAATGGATCAGAGAATAGTATTAAAAGAGCAGCAGAGCCTATCTTCATGTTCAACTGTCCCTTTGCTATTAATACATTTCTAGAAATTAGTGGCTGCAAATTAAACAGATACACTTACTTAAAGATTGGAGAAATGAATGCATCAGAAGTCAGTGATGGATGCAGAGTACAACTCATCGGCCTGACCTCATGGCCTAATATTAAAGAGGCAGAGAACAACATTTCCCTTTCTGATTTTCATCGAGCTATCACCTATGGCTTCGAGCTTTATTATATCGGGTTTATAGAAAGTATATTTAATGATTCACTGCTATTTTCATCAATTTTTTCTCTCCATAATTATCCCATTTTAAATTCGCTAATGTTTGGACCTTAATCTAACCAGGGGATATTTGGATGTCACTTGGGCTGTTAATTGGGAGTTTCTTGGGTAAGCTCGTATCCCTTTAGCAAGTTGTATTATTTGGCCGGACAGAATTAGCATTTCGTTAGTATTAGTCTGTTGGTTTGTCATAACAATTATCATCTCTTCATTTCCACAACTCTTTTACACCTTGAAGGTGACATACAACAGCAGGTAACTATCTATAATAAACCTAATTTTATGGTTTACTTGGAACCAGACAAAATTATGCCTTAAGAGAATGTAGGAACATTCTAAGTTACTTTCTTATTCCTGATAATCTTTTTATTTCCTTAGTACAACTTCTCAAACATGTAGGGTCTTTAATACTGAAATTTATGATCGGCCTTCCGTTCATAATTTTATTTCTGGGGTACAAATTCAAGAGGCGGCATTTGTCCATGTATGATGCGATTGAAGGCTTTTTGCAAACACAAAACAATTTCATGCCAATCAGATATAACTACTCCCACATAAACAGAATGACCAGAGGATTCAAAGAGAAATTAGGTGAGGGAGGTTACGGTAGTGTATACAAAGGAAAACTTCGAAGTGGAAGACATGTAGCAGTGAAGATGTTGAGCAAGCCTAAAGCTGGTGGGCAAGATTTCATGAATGAAGTAGCTACCATTGGAAGGATTCATCATGTACAATGTGGTTGGACTCGTGGGGTATTGTGTTGAGGGAACAAAAGCGTGCTCTTGTATACGACTTCATGCCCAACGGATCACTTGATAAGTACATCAGCACCAGTCAAGAAGAGAGTCCTCGGTTAAGTTGGCAGAGGAAGTATGACATTATTCTTGGAGTGGCTCAAGGAATTGGGTATTTGCATCAAGGCTGTGATGTACGGATTTTGCATTTTGATATCAAGCCACACAACATTCTTTTGGATGAGAATTTCATTCCAAAGATTTCTGACTTTGGGCTTGCAAAGTTATATCCAACAGATAATAGCATTGTGACTCTCACAGCTGCTCGCGGAACGATTGGATATGTAGCACCAGAGTTGATCAGCAGAAGCATTGGAGCAATCTCTTAGCATTGTGACTCTCACAGCTGCTCGCGGAACGATTGGATATGTAGCACCAGAGTTGATCAGCAGAAGCATTGGAGCAATCTCTTACAAAGCTGATGTTTACAGCTTTGGAATGCTGCTAATGGAAATGCTGGACTTGAATAGACATGAAGTTGCAAATGAAGAGAATTCCAGCCAATATTTCCCATATTATATTTACGATAAGTTCAACAAGGGGAAGGAGATTGTGGTGGATGAAGAAGCGAATGATGATGAAAAGAAGATGGCTAGAAAGCTGAGTTTAGTTGCACTATGGTGCATACAAACAAATCCGATACAACGCCCTTCGATGAGTAAAGTAGTAGAAATGCTTGAAGGTGAAGTTGAAGTGCTAGAAGTACCTCCTCAGCCTATTCAATCTCAACCGATTGTTCATCAGATGATGGAAAGTTCTATGACATTTTCTTCTGATTCAATGGCTTTGTTAGAAAATTCTGCTGATAATCCCATCGAAGTAGTCTAGGGTTGATTTTTTTACTTGATTTTTGAGCAGAACTTTTTTGTGCCAATATGGGTCTCTATGGACTCGTGTATTTACCTAGATTAGGTATTTGACCAAATGAGGACCGTTTAGAGGAATTAAGGAAAGGCAATGCCATAATTTGATTTTTTTTTCCCGACCCCAATTAAGCCAAGTTGAGACGCAACGTGAGCTTATTTTATAATGTGTTACGCTCGTCACATGGGTCCACATATAACAACATCCCATCGGGGCCATAATTAATCACAACACTTTGCCTGAAACACATCTTATCATGCCATAATCATGTAAACCATCACAAAGTAATTAAAATGACATACAATTTTCAAAGGCTTGTCCTTCCATTTGAGTCGTTAGCGTTCACCTTTCTAATGAGCTATTAAATCATCTATTGGGCTCTACAATTTTCTTCTGTCCATAATTTCCAACTAGCAAACAAGGTAGTATTGAGAGACTTATCTAGTCCACAAATTCCACATATTGGAAATTATGGGGAGAAGAAAATCGAAGACCCCCAAAGATGATTGGTAGCTCTATAGATGGGTAAACGCAACTAAACACACGTTTTCCATTGGCTTGGGTCCCAAGCCAATGGAGAACTTGTGTTTGGTCCTTAGATGAGAAAGTTCCAACTTGAAGAGAAGACTTTGACGTTTACCTATTTATTAATGATGTATGGAGATGGAAATGCCTTGTTTCCGTGTTTAACACTGCTTTATTATGTGAGTGTGATACCGCAGAGGATACTTTTCTTAAGGAGCGTGCAAAAACTTTAAAAGACATTGAGAATACTTTTCAAAGGCATATCCTTCAATTTCAGTCATTGGCGTTTACCTATCTAATGAGCTATCAATCATTTATTGGGGTCTATAATTTTCTTCTCCACATAATTTCCATCTAGTACACAAGCTAGTCTTGAGACACTGATCTAGTCCACAAATTTCAGATATTTAGGATAACAAAAATAATAATTATCTCTCAATCGGAAAAAAGTTGAATTTGGAGATAATAAGGATATGAGGGAGTAATCATGGAAAAGTCTAACTAGGAAGTAATTGAAGAAATAATGCTACAATATATATACATGCAAACAAGCAAAATTTTACCCTCTAATGCACAAATACTAATTAGCCCACTATTTTCCATCCTGTGTTCCTAACCAAATGATGCCCCGAATGTAGTCGATATAGATTAAGGGTATGCTAATTTGTGTCCAGCTGAGCCACAGAATGCAACTTGCTAATCGAATAAGAACTTAATTACCCATGAAAAACTCAGGAAGCTCCTTCATTAGATTAAGTCCAAATTCTTAGTCGAATAACTTATAGATATATTAATAAATTTATGCATGTGTACTTATACCAAGTTGGCATCCATCACTAAGTAATAGTAATTAGTATGTGCATTAATACTATGCATCCATCCTCTTCAAATCCTAAATTCGCCGTTATAAAAACTGGCCTTCTCTATAATAAATTCGCCGTTATAAAAACTGGCCTTCTCTATAATATTTGGTAAAGCTTTGAGGAAATAACTGACTTTTCTTTTGGATGAGTGTGTTTGAGAGAACTACTATTTCTCCATTTATCATTCAACCCATTGTGGACTTCCGATTAACATGGTTTTAGTGCAAGGATCTGTTGTAACTATGTGTTTTGATGATACTCACAAACCATAGAACCTGGTCCCAAAGTTGAGTATGTTTTTCTGGTAAAATGGTGAACAACTATAAAAGCTGCCACAATGATGCGGTTGGTGAGCACGAGAAAAGAGAACAGTGTACTCAACCAATGGGAGAACAGTAGGTTGTTTTGTACAGAGGATAATATATCCCCATTGACATGAAACAACCTAGTCAAGACATTCAAGCATAACAGTTCATGAAAAAGGTGTATTTTGTCTTCGGAGATTACAAGCCTTCAAGAACCTCAATGGACATGAAAGAGTTATCAACCGTTTCTATTGGTTATTGCATAAGAAAGCTTGTGTCGTGTGTGATTCAACTTGTAAGATATACATTTTTAATCTATAAAGGAACGGATCGTGTCTTCAGTATTTAATCTAACAATGAGAATGGTTAGAGTTGACTGTGTAGGATGTGATTGAAGTCTATATTAATTAGATCTAGTTAATATAGTGGGCAATAGAGGTATTGCTTTGGCTCTTTCTGTAATAAAGTTATTGCGGGTGGTGGGATTAAGAGTTTAATCTTTGTGTATGCGTTTGGAATCTCTTTTACTGTGTTTTAGTGTAAAACCAATCTGGTCCCTTAGTACGTGGTGGACTAGTGCATCTCATCAGGATCTAAAGCATTCAAATCGAGAAATAAGTCTACATATTTATCATTCAGCTCCCTGATTACTATGAAACAAAATACTTTTGCAATTCTTACACTATCTCCTTTTCATTAATTATACAAATGACTTTGAAGTGTTATTCAATTTCTAATATCACGTCTAGATCTTCACTGAGAGGACTTGCATTTAACTTAGGCGTATTATTAGCCATAAAAGGATTTGGGGACAAGTTGAGATGGCTTCCATCTCCTTCCAGCATCTGAGTAACTTCTTTTATTGAAGGCCTATCATTGGGATGCCACTGTATGCACCAAAGTCCAACAATAGCTAACTTTCTCACAATTGTACCATCTCCTTCTTCCGCTATCCGAATCTTTAATTCTTCCGCTTTCTCTAAATGTCTATATATCCATTCCAAAGAATTCACTTTGCTGTGGTTATTCGTCTTAGGATCCATCCTTATCCTCCCACCAACCATTTCTAACAAGACCATCCCAAAGCTATAAATATCAGACTTATGAGAAACTTTACCAAAGTTTCTTGATTAACACTTCTGGTGCAATGTAACCAATGGTTCCCCTAGCAGCTGTCATAGTGACCACACTTTTTTCTTTAGAACACAGTTTGGCTAGGCCGAAATCACATATTTTGGGATTCAAGTTGTGGTCTAAAAGGATGTTTTGTGGTTTGATATCGAAATGTAGGATTTGCTGATCACATCCCTGGTGAAGATACTCAATCCCTCTTGCAGTACCCAGAGCAATATGTTGAAGCTTGTTCCAGCTGATGAGTGAGACACTACCCAGGTTTGAGCTCACTGGTAAAATAAACCTTTCAAGTGAATCATTTGGTAGGTATTCGTAGATCAGAACTCGTCTGAATCCATCAGCACAAAAACCAACCAAGCGGACCACGTTAACATGGTGTATTCTCCCAATTGTACCAATTTCATTGATAAATTCTTCCCCTTTACCCTTGGAATCGCGTAGGACTTTTACTGCAACATAGATTTCACTGGAAAGTCTGCCTTTGTATACAGTTCCATAACTCCCTTCTCCTAACTTTTCATTAAAATCATCTGTTATCTTCTTAATATCAGCATAAGAATATCGCGTTGGTCTGATGGCCTTGTAGTCATCCAAAAACTTTTCAAGTCTAACTCGACTCTCTCTTTCATTTCTACTTGTCAAATATAGCTGATAAAGTGAGAAGACAATAATGCAAACAAGCGCTGTACCTAAAACTACACCTACAATAATTGAATAAATAACATGTCATAATCATAAAGGAAAATCAATTAGGAAACTGAGAGAGTGAGAACTTAATAATACTAACCTGCAATCAAGGGCTGCTTAGTGTTACCTATTTACGGACAAAATTTAAGTGTAGGTTAAGTGCTTTTTTTTTATCAATGATGGAAAAAATTAAACGAAAATTTAAGACATACAAATAGTACCTTTATGGGTCATAGTTCGATTGAAACAATGAGTTTCTGATAGCTTTGTTCCATTCTTGAAACCACAATCCATTCCTTTGAACTCACAGTTTCCACAGAGTGGTATAAGCCAATTCAGCTGCAGCTTGTTCTCACCAAATGTTGAATGTGAGTATGGGTACTGATGAATTTTTGTGCAAGGCCCATACAAGAAGTATTGAAGTCTTGAAGTCGAAGTAACAGCATGTACTTGGTAACCAGGAGAACTAAGACATGGAACCAAGTAATAACCATAATTATTGTCTGAGAATGGTGCAGAACAATTGAATAGGTCTGTGGGATAGTCATCATTTGTGAAATTAGATTGTGACAAATTCAGTTTTGGTAGCTTGGTTGCTATGCACTCTTCAGGATCATAAAGGTGAATTTGCTGTGAGACATAATCAATCTTTTCAACAACTAAGTGAACAGAGGAGGGAAGCTCAAGGATGGTGTCTTTTTTATTGTTACAGTGTAGTTCAAAGCCAAGATCATAGCCACAATGTTTTGGTTGATGACTGAGTCTGAATGGGAAATGAATGACGGGACCATCATTATTGCACGAAGAATCCTCACAACCCTCTAGTGTGTGTCCTAAGCTAAGCAATGGGAAAAATACCAAGAAAAGTAAGATGGACATTTCCAAAACTCTTACTTGAATTATATAGTTTGATGCTAATCACTAGTAGTTTAGTACTTACTATATATGATTGGCAACATTTCTAAAACCTCAATATCTTTTTCTTTGAAACTATTCAGTTTGTGGAGCGGACTTTTCCACACACCTTCCTGAGTTCCTGTACTTGGAAAATTATTGACTAGGTCAAATTAACTGAGGGTGGTTGGATTTGATAGATATTCATTGACAAGTCATTTTGGGCATATTAATCCTAATCATGTCATGGAATATGTGGACTAGATCAGTCTACCTTGTTTGCTAGAGGACAGGAGATAAGAAAGCTCAACCTTTAATCTTCCACAGGGAAAAGTAGCAAGTCATTAGTCTCTTTGATATGTCATATTCTATTCTCAAAATGTTCCGTCTATTGGAAATAGAAGGAAAAGAAAAGAAACACACCACCACACAAATGCATAACAATTATCATCTTGCTGAAATATGCAATGCTATCATCATTAATTAGAATATATTTAATTAAATGTTTTATGATATTTTGATTTATCGCAATGGTGAACTTGTAATTCGGCGTTGATGATAAAAGCTAATACAATATGATATGATTAAATATAGAATAACTAATTAAGTCTTTAAAAAGGGGTAAAAATGTCTAGCAACTTTCTATGGACATTTTCGTCTTTCATTTTTTGATTTAATACTTTCCTACTTTGAACATTTACTATATGATATGCTTTTTATTTAATATTCAATTAATTAGATGTTTAATAATTTTTTATTGAGTGGAGGGGCAAATTTCCTCAATATTAATTAGAATACAACCTTTTCACATTCCAACATTTATTAGTTTGATTGAAGCTTCTACATGTTATATTTGTTCATCTATCAAATACTTCCTCCGTTCCATTTTATATGTCATCCCTTTCTATAAATAGTTGGTCCATAATACTTGTCATTTCATAAAATCAATGCATAAATCAACATATGGTTCCTTTTTACCCTTGTGAGTTATAATTAGCATTGAAAACATACATTTAACCAACTTAGAAAAATTAAGTAAATGATTCATGTTCATTGGTTAAATGAATTAATCAAAATAAATTAATTCATATTAATTGATTGAAAACTTGAGTTCCAAAAAAATTAAATAAGGATAGAAGGGTGAAATTACATCATTTCTTAATGCAAGTGCAAAGTAAAAAGGTGATATATAAAATGGGACGGAGGGAGTACTTATTATAGCATATTATCTAAATATGTAGTAATTTAGAATACAATGTTTTCTCAACAAAACATTTTCTTGTGTAATTTTTGTTCATTCTTTTTCTTAGTTTTTTTCTACTTGTATGTATGAATCTCGTAACAATGGTTGTACGTAGCT
The DNA here is from genome assembly GCF_000226075.1 of Solanum tuberosum. Lineage (NCBI taxonomy): Eukaryota > Viridiplantae > Streptophyta > Magnoliopsida > Solanales > Solanaceae > Solanum > Solanum tuberosum. The sequence continues at coordinate 1,711,963 of NW_006239023.1, read as the reverse complement.
GTTGTTTGGAAGTTGGAAAGAACATTGTATCATAGTTTAAGTCTTTTCGTCTCCAACAATAAAACTTTTGATTTTCTTTAGTTACCTAACTTAATTGATAATGAATGATCTTATCTATTCCATTAAATTATGCTCAATGATCAACTTATATAAATGAATTCATAAACCAAGAATATGTACAACTCTCTCCATTAGGGGAAGCATTAGAGGAAAGTGTAACATATCATATTGTAAATGTTATTGTATCATAGTTTTAAGTCTTTTCGTCTCCAACAATAAAACTTTTGATTTTCTATAGTTACCTAACTTAATTGATAATGAATGATCTTATGTATTCCATTAAATTATGCTCAATGATCAAGTTATATATATATATAAAGCTGAATATAGACAATCTGATGAGGCACCTCTCTATGGCTAGCATTTCTATTTATCTTTTATCTCCTTTTTTTGAAGTTTTATATTTGTTTTCTAATTTTTATTTGTATTTTAAAAATAACTGAAAGCATTTGAATGAACTACCCAATTAATTATATTCTTTAAAACTTCCCTCAAAATAATATACATTTAAGTAAATGGAACAAGAAAAGACCAAAAACTTTTCATTTTTCATAGCTGTTTATATCATTTAGCCTATAAAATAAACATATTTAAGTATATACGGACATCAAATTTTTAGGCTTTGAGATTTCTTTAACAAAAGAGAAAGAAAGAAGAACATCATGATGCTTCCGAATATATTGATAGGAGAAATGTTATATTCAGAGAAAAAAACTACTTTGGTAAAGAAGAATATACGGACATCAAATTTCTAGGCCTTGGGATTTCTTTAACAAAAGAGAAAGAAAGAAGTACATTATGATGCTTCCAAAGATATTGGTAGGAGAAATGTTATATTGAGAGAAAAGATTAATTTTGTTGAAAAATTTATAAGAAGAGTGATTAATGTATCAAAGGGTAAGACAATTATTTGGAGAAAGAATCCATCTATTTATGGAATTCATATCAAATTAGGAGAAGAATATGTAAAAAATATGTTTTGTGATTTGAAAGGAAACGAAATAAATGTTGATATTATTTCTTTCAACTTAATTATTCTATTAATTCCTTTCCTTGATATTATTTCTTTCAAACTTAATTATTCTATTACTTCTTTTCTTCATTTATTTTGTCTTAATATTTTTTATGTGTCTTTAATTAAAGTTTATTTTATATACACTATGATTGAAATTCTAATTATATTTTGATAGTTTTTTTGGGCATTTTTTTCTAATTTTAAAAGAAAAGATGATCATATTTGAATGATTTCATCATCAATGCTATTATCTTCTTTTACTTTCTTCCCTTAATTTCATAACTAATATTATTTATATCATTTCCTTAAATAACTTTTTAATTATTTATTTATTAAAAGAAATAAGTTATTTATATTTAATAATAGCTAAAATAAAAATGTAATGTGACACCTTTTCTAATCTAGCATTGATATTTATTTATTTTTATCAATTATTTTAACATTTTTCTTATAGTTTTATTAAAATAATTATACGAATTAAGTTATTCTTCCAAAAAAATTATGCCTCAATATTTATTTTATTTTTTGGCCTTTTACTAATTTAAAAGACTGAAATATTTTCCTTAAAATTTTATAAACTATAAAAAAAAAATGTCCATTTTTAAGTCCTATATGCTAATAATTTCTTAATGCAAGTGCAAAGTTTGGACCAATTATGTGATTTATATTTCATGAACTAAATTTGATATTCTTAGAAAGAATCACATCAATCTCACTTTGGGGTAAAATCCCCAAATCCCCAATTTAAAACACTATTTAAATCACTAATTTGATGATAAGAATCGCGAGAAAAGCTTAATTAAAAGGTTAGATATATGCTTCACGAAGAAATCCAACAAAACCCCATTAAAATAACCCCAAACTATAATCCCAATCCCCAAAATCGAGTGATGAAGTCTTAAGGTTGAAAATAACTTTTAATTATGTCCATGTGTATTTGTTCAGCGTGAACGCAGTGAATGAGACGGACCAACTCAGACCTGACCCTTCGTAAAATGTGAATCCCTTCTCGTATATATGTCATTTTAAATGAACAATACAAAACTATAATCAATCAGAACAAATGTCTACTTTGACAGAATTTTCTAACAAAGCCATTGAATCAGACGAAAAAGTCATAGAACTTCCCATCATCTGATGAACAATCGGTTGAGATTGAATAGGCTGAGGAGGTACTTCTAGCACTTCAACTTCACCTTCAAGCATTTCTAATACTTTACTCATCAAAGGGCGCTGTATTGGATTTGTTTGTATGCACCATAATGCAACTAAACTCAGCTTTCTAGCCATCTTCTTTTCATCATCATTTGCTTCTTCATCCACCAGGATCTCCTTCCCCTTGTTGAACTTATCGTAAATATAATAAGGAAAATATTGGCTGGAATTCTCTTCATTTGCAACTTCATGTCTATTCAAGTCCAGCATTTCCATTAGCAGCATTCCAAAGCTGTAAACATCAGCTTTGTAAGAGATTGCTCCAATGCTTCTGCTGATCAATTCTGGAGCTACATAGCCAATCGTTCCGCGAGCAGCTGTGAGATTCACAATGCTATTATCTGTTGGATATAATTTTGCAAGCCCAAAGTCAGAAATCTTTGGAATGAAATTCTCATCCAAAAGAATGTTGTGTGGCTTGATGTCAAAATGGGGATTGATGTCAAAATGCAAAATCCGTACATCACAGCCTCGATGCAAATACCCAATTCCACGAGCCACTCCAAGAATAATGTCATACTTCCTCTGCCAACTTAACAGAGGACTTCCTTCTTGACTAGTGCTGATATACTTGTCGAGTGATCCATTGGGCATGAAATCGTAAACAAGAGCACGCTTTGTTCCCTCAACACAATACCCCACGAGTCCAACCACATTGACATGATGGATCCTTCCAATGGTAGCTACTTCATTCATGAAGTCTTGACCACCTGCTTTAGGCTTGTTCAGCATCTTCACTGCTACATCTCTTCCACTTTGAAGCTTTCCTTTGTATACACTGCCGTAACCTCCCTCACCTAATTTCTCTTTGTACCCTCTGGTCATTCTCTTTACGTGGGAGTAATTATATCTGATTGGCTTGAAATTATTTTGTGTTCGCAAAAAGCCTTCAATAGTATCATACATGGACAAATGCCTTCTTTTGAATTTGATCACCAGAAATACAATTACTAACGGAAGGCCGATCACAAATTTTGCTCCGAAATAGTACTCTGCATGTTTGAGAAATCATAACGAAGTAATTTCCTTTCAAGTCAACACAACATACAGATGATAAGGAAGTGTTGAGCTCTTATTGTTATGCGAACCGTTTTATTTTTCTCAGAAATTATGAGTTTTTTTAAATTTAAGATTCTCTGTCTCATTTGATTGAAAAATATTACGTCAAAATCATATAAATTAATCATATCTATCTACATGACCTTAAAAGCATTAACTTTTTAACTTTTCTCTTGCTATGCAAAAACAATGTCAGGGAGAAAGCAAATGGCATTTTTAAAATCTAAATATTATTTGGGTTAAAGAAAAATCAAAGATGCACTCACTTGTTAATTAGAATTGGTGTAATTATTAGGATAGTAATTGCTAATTACATAACCTACTAATTATCTTCATGTACTAATTGGATTTTAAAAATAAAAATTTATATTTAATATTTATATTAATAGATAAGAAACTTTATAAATGATAAATTAAATATTTAAGATATATACTGTGTTTTGAAAATATATTAATTAATAACCATACGTTCTTAAAAAATATTATGAGAAAACAATTGATTTATAGTTTTCAAATTAAATCATAAAAACTAAAAGTACAAGATTTCTATGAACATCATGAAATGCATGCTTGACAAAAATATTACTATTATAAATAAAATATCATAAATTATTAAAATATTTGACAAAAAGATAATATATCAAGTCTAACTAAAAAATAAATGACTTGCAATGTGAAGTCTCAAGTCAATACTACTAAAACAAATGAAACTGAAAATATAACATAAATTCTAAATTCAAAACAAATTAGTCTTTTGTCAAATTTCAACATAAAAGGAAAACGTAAGTCTATAACCTTAGCCAACAATGAATTCTACTTTAATTTTAAAAATTAGAATACTATCAACATTATGCCAATAAAAAAAATAAGCATGACATAAAAAATAGATAATACGAAAAATTGCATGGAATTACTTGAAGTAAAGGTTGAGAATGAGAAGGAAATGAAATATAAAAAGAAAAAATAAACTTTTTGAATAAAAAATTTTAAAATAATAGAAATGAAAAATAAGAATCTATCTATATATAAAAGGAGAAGAAAAATGACACATGTCATTACCACAATTTTTTGAATTTTAAATGTTAAATAATCAATAATAAATAATTATTTAAATAAATATTGAAACATATCAATAATTACAATTAGATCCATTATGTAATTATACGGTAGTTACAATACCACAATTTTTTAGAATATTTTAGCTTTTTAGATATTTTAGATTTAGACCCATTTACTTATACGTAACTACATATAATTTTAAATAATCATTTTTTATAAATCATTTAATCAAGGAAAATTGGATTCACAATTTTATCATTTTTAATATACTCATTTATTATAAATGAGTATATATTTTACGTAAGGAGTCTAAATATATCAGTATTTTGTATTTAATATTTATATCAAAAAATAAATATATTTTTACAGATAAACACAAATAAGGCAGTTTTATAACTCCTTAAGATAACTTCTCAATAACCATCCACTAAACAAGGAATTTTTAACTACATTTTTCACTGCATCTTGAAAGTCACGTACTATATATAGATATTTTCAGTAATAACTTTACATAACTTTACATTGTTCTCCTATATTCAACAATAAGTGGCTTTGCAATTTAACACAATCTCAGAAATTACATCCAAATCAATGCATTAGAACTTGAAAGTTCGTGTTATTCGATTGTGAATAGTTCCTGATAAATTCAAAGCAGAAATACCTTACTCTTTGGAGATGATTTTACAAGACGAAAAGGTC
>NW_006239023.1:1685193-1702671 GCF_000226075.1 Solanum tuberosum | reverse complement strand
ATATATATATATATATATATATATTATTTTATTACAATAAATTAAAATGTGTACTAATAATGTAAATTTAATATTGCTCAAATACACAAGTTAATGATTTGTATTATTATATTGTTATTATAATAAATTAAATATATTATTAAGTGCATTATATATTTTATTAGTTATTTTTAATTATAAAAATTATTACATTTTAAATCATCCGCGCAACGCGCGGGCACATATACTAGTAGAAATAAAAAGAAGAAATTAAAGTAATTAGCTTGTAATTACACCATGTAATTACAACAATTCACATCCCCTGCCTGAGAATTGGAGAGTGTAATTACCCTGTCAATTACACCCAATCACCTGCTCACTAAGTAATTACCTAGTCAACCAAACAGGCCAAACATTGTAATTACACTCAATTACACAAAATCTAATTAACAGGGTGACTTTCTAAACAGAACCTTAATAAGAGGAAAAAATCTGACAGTTCAAAATTATTTTTTACAAATTTAGATTGGTATTAATAACTTCACTAACGGTAATATATTTGGAGTTGTTCTATTTTGCAATTCTTGTGTTGTGCTCCTCACTTAAGTTAGATTATTTTTGCGAAAATTTAAGATCAATGGAATGCTAATGTGTGTCCATCCAAATAACATACAGCTTGCTGAAGGGATATATAGGAGCTTACTGGCGACAAGCTGAAGTAGCGGTATACTGCTCCCTGGTTAGATTAAAGTGCAAAAAGTGTAGAATGAGAGATCAATGGATAATTAAAAGTATATGTAGAGAAAAGTTTTAGTCCTCACAGCGAATCCAATCAATAACACCTACAAAGACATGAAGAAATTAAATTGTAGTGAGTGAATCCACTGTTTTCCTAATTTCTGAGGATGGAAAAGAAATGTTAATTAAGAAGCATATATAGTGAGTGAATCATATGGAGAATTCAAAGTCTATGTAGAGAAAAGTTTGAGTCCTCACCGACAATCTTTTCAAGAACACCTACAAAGACATGAAGAAATTAAATTGTAGTGAGTGAATCCATTGTTTTCCTAATTTCTTAGGATGGAAAAGAATGTTAATTCGCATAAATAATTGAAGTCCTTACTTGTCCTCCTTTCTTCAAAACGTTGCTGATTCGGATAATAAATGTCAAATCCGTAGAGGAGTGCTTGATGAAAATCAGAAAGGGAAATGTTGTTCTCTGCATTTTTAATATTAGGCCATGAGGTCAGGCCTATAAATTCTGCTCTGCATCCATCACTCACTTCACCGACATGCATTTTTCCAATCTTTATATAAGTGTATCTGCTAAATTTGCAGCCTCTAATTTCTAGAAATGTGGAAGAATTATTAACAGCAATTGGACAGTTGAACATGAAAATGGGCTCTGCACTTATTTGAAATTTTGTAATTCTAACAATATCTGATTTAGAGAATTCTGATTTAGAGATTATATAGTATTGGTTGAAGTTAGGGTGAGATCTCAAAGAGCATAGATCATCTTGTGTTTGTAAAGTTAGATCTACCAGGTGAATTGTCCCATTATTATAGTTGATGGCTTGCACATACAGCTTCTTGGAGAATAACGATATGACAGTTTGGTTACCTTCACAAGCTAACTCATATGCTGGATCCTCTCCGCAATCTTTTGGATCAGTGTTTAAGCGAAAAGGGTAGCTTATGTTACGGATATGGCCACAAGCAGAAGGGGGACAGTAGGAGGATTCGATCATCCAAGCATTGCATGTTTGCAGAAAGATGAGGATTAATGTTGAATATTTAAGCATAATGGTTCCCCTACAAAAATACATTTGTACTAACTATGTTGATTCTTTTCCTTCCTACTGTTTCCAAGAGAAGAAAAGAATTGAGAGTTCAATATTATTATGAATGCGCCTGCGTTTGTTGGATACTTAAAGCTCTGTGGACTTTTCACTACCAATATTACTCCTTTGGGTCCCAAGCCAATGGAAGACTGTGTTTGGTCCCCATGAGAAACTTCCAACTTGAAGAGAAAACTTCGACGTTTACCTATTTATTAATGACTAGTTCTCTGATATTTTTATTTTTTTTGGTAATATAGTTCTCGGATATTTAGGATTACAAAATGATAGCTTTTCAGTCCAAAAAGAAAACTGAATTTGGAGATAATTAGGATACGAGGGAATAATTATCCATGTTCATTTTACACTCTATGCACAAAAGTTAAATCTCTTTTTCCTAACCAAATGATGCCCGAATGTAGTCGATATGGATCAACAGTATGCTAATTTGTGTCCAGTCAAATAATGTAACTGTTGAGAGGTGATAAACTGAGATTACCAGACCTCCATTAATGGAGGTCACATGAACTGTATGAATACAACTTTGAACAGATGAATGAAAATATGCAGATTGTTTGGGGAAGAAGAAAAGTATCTTATTCCAAGTAATGTTGAATGTATATATACACGTATCTTGAGCAAGTAAAAATATCTAGATTTTCTAACTAACTCAACTGATTCTATACAATGCTTAATTAAGCTAATGCCTCTAACTAACTATGAACAGTGCCAACTAACTGATTTGAACAGTGCCAACTAACTATTTGATTAAACTACTACATAATATTTCAATACCCCCTCTCAAGTTGGAGGTGGAGATGTCACAGCCAACTTGCCCAAAAGATGCATATGTTTGATTCCAGTGAGGGCTTTCGTTAAAATGTCTGCTAGTTGATCTACTGTGGAGATGTGATGCAAGGATATAAGCCCATCTTGTAATTTATCACGAACAAAATGACAATCTACTTCGATGTGTTTGGTACGCTCATGGAACACAGGGTTTCGAGCTATGTGAACAGCAGCTTGGCTATCACAGAACACTGGAGTAGGTGCAGAACATGGGATGGTTAATTCATCTAGGAGCCTTCTAACCCATATCAATTCTCCCACGACCTTCCTGATGGATCTGTATTCTGCTTCTGCAGAGGATAATGAAACAGTCTCTTGTTTCTTGGACTTCCAACTAATAGGACAGTCCCCAAGTAGCACAAGATAACCACTAACTGATCTTCTTGAATCTGGGCATGAAGCCCAATCTGAGTCACAATATGCCCTGAGTTCATAGTTAGGAGTATTTGACAGAAACAGTCCCAAAGTGGGATCACCTTTTAAGTACCTAAGTACATGTATAGCTCCCTTGAGGTGAGGTTCTCTTGGAGCTTGCATAAATTGGCTTAAGTGTTGTACACTATAAGCAATGTCTAGCCTTGTGTTGCTGAGAAAATTTAGCTTTCCAACAAGCTTTCTGTAATATGCAGGATTAGGCAGCAATACCCCCTCTGAGGCATGCAACTTAACAGAGCTATCAAGTGGAGAGGAGACAGGAGAATACCCAAGGCAATCAAACTCTTTGATAAGATCCATTGTGAACTTTCTCTGAGAAATGATAAGGCCATCATCCTGGTAAATAACCTCCAATCCTAGAAAATAATGCAGCTTGCCTAGATCCTTGATCTTGAACTGAAAATGGAGAAAGGACTTAAGATCTTGAATTTCCTGGAAGTCAGTACCAGTAAGAATGATATCATCCACAACACAGCCACAAACACAGTGGAGGATGGGGTTACTTTGTAGAAAAGGGAATAATCACTGGTTGAATGAATGAAACATTTTGTGCAGAGAGCATCAGTAAGCTTATCATACCATTGTCTACTGGCTTGTTTTAAACCATATAGAGACTTCTTTAGGTGACAAACCAGGCCAGGAGAATCAACCTCCAATCCTTGAGGAATTTCCATGAAAACTTCTTCATTCAGGTCACCATGCAGGAATGCATTATTGACATCTAACTGGTAAATACCCCATCCCTTTTTAACAGCAATACTAAGCAAGGTTCTCACTGTAGTCATTTTAACCACAGGTGAAAATGTCTCGGTATAGTCAATACCTGCTTGCTGGGTATAACCTTTTACCACCAGCCTAGCTTTAAAACGCTCAACACTGCCATCAGCCTTGTGTTTCACTTTATACACCCATTTGCATCCTATGGCCTTCTTACCTGCAGGTAGAGGAACTAAATTCCAAGTATGATTAGCATGCAAAGCCTCAAACTCTTGAGTCATGGCTGCTTGCCAAGCAGGGGTCATGGCAGCCTCATCATAAGAGTTGGGTTCACTATCATATGACAAGTTTCTTATAATCTGCTGATTATCACAACTAAGGGCAGTAAAAGGAATGTGATGTTTGTTGGTGAAAAGAGCATTGAAGGAAGTAGAAGTGTTGGTAGGTTGGGCAAAATCTTGGTCCTTTGAGGAAGGCAATGTGCAAACATATTCTTGGAGATAAGATGGTCTAACATGATGTCTGGTGGATCTTCTAGGTTCAGGTGCAGCAGGTTGATGAGGGTGTGGAAAATTATGAGGAGAGGTTGGTGTAGCCATAGGAGATGGTCCTGGTACATGGGGTTCAAGAACTTGACCTATTGGTTCAAGAGTGTCAGTCCTAAATAAAGGTGTATGCATATTTCGAACGTTAGCATGATCATTGTCCCAAGAAGAAGGCAAAATAGCAGTTGGTACACAAGCAGATGGAAAAAAAGAAACATCAAAAGGAAAAATATGTTCAAGAAATTTGACATCTCTAGATACATGTATTGTTTTAGTAGCTAGATTGAGAACCTTATACCCTTTTGTGTGAAAAGAGTATCCCACAAACACATGAGGAGTGGCCCTGGGTTCAAATTTATCTTTGTGAGGTTTGGTGACTGTGGGGTAGCATAAACACCCAAAAGTTCTAAGGTGAGAGTATGTAGGTTTCTTTTGGTACAAGAGTTCATAAGGACATTTGCCTTTCAAAATGGTATAGGGTAGTCTATTGATCAAATAAGTGGCTGTGAGGATGCATTCTCCCCAGTACCTAAGAGGCACTTTGGATTGAAACATGAGGGATCTGGCAACTTCAAGTAAGTATTTGTGTTTTCTTTCCACCACACCATTTTGTTGAGGTGTGTATGGACAAGATTTTTGATGAACAATGCCTTTGGATTGATAGAAAAAGGTTGCTTCTTTACTGGTGAACTCCAGCCCATTGTCTGACCTAATGGCTTTTATGGTTGCTTGAAACTGAGTTTCTATTAATTTGACAAAAGACTTGATGACCTGTAGAGTATTGCTTTTGCAACTCAAAAGATGCACCCATGTTGATCTGCTTTGATCATCAACTATAGTTAAGAAGTATTTATAATGATCATGTGTAGGCATATGGTAGGGTCCCCACAAATCCAAATGTAAAAGGTCAAAAGGTTTGGATGAGAACGAAGTACTGGTAGGGAAAGGCATTCTTGTTTGTTTTGCCATGGGGCAGATAGTGCAGGTAAAAGGTTGTTTAGGGGCAAACCTTATTGGAATGCTGGATATGTTTCTCATTTTCACAAATGGGACATGTCCCAATCTATTATGCCACAAGTAATCAATACAAGTATTAGGAGAAGAGGAGCAGGCAGAAGACATAGTACAGGAATCAACAATTTTATTATCAGAATGCTTGCAATTCGACATAGAACAAACAAGGTTTTTACAATTAGACATGGAACAATTCCCACAAGCTGAACTACAAGCAGCAAGAGAATGAACATGATTTGAACTTGAGCTGGCGAACTGACATTTTGAGCAGAGGTAATATAAACCATTTCTTGATTTACCAAGCTCCAAAGGCTTCTTCATTGAAGGGGCCTGCAACATACATGTATGAGCAGAAAAATTAACAATGGAATTAGATTGCACTGTTAAAGAGTGAATGGAGATCAGATTATATTTGAAACTAGGGACAAAGAGTACTTTGTTTAAAGTCAATTTTGGACTCAAGACAGCATCACCTATTTCTGTGACTTTCACTTTGTAACCATTAGGCAATGTAACTAGAAAAGGATATGGCTAGGGTCTAGTGTTGGTCAATAATTTTCTATCTGAGGACATATGATTTGAAGCACCAGAGTCTACGATCCAATATTCAGCAGAAGATTTGAAACATTTACATGATAGATTACTCATTAACTCTTTATGAGAAGAACAAGCCAATATACCTGCAAAGTTTGCAGCCCCACCAACATCATTTTGAGGGGCCTCAGCAGCATTTCCCACTTGGAAGTTATCCAGAAGTTGCATCAGTTGGTCATACTGATCCTTTGTAAGGTGTTGACCTTGATTCTGATAGTTATCATCAGGTTCAGACCCAGTTCCATGAACATGTGCTGCTGTTCCTGCATTTCTTCCCTTGGTAAATTTGAAGTCTGCTGGAAATCCATGCAATCGATAGCATTTTTCCTTAGTATGACCCTGCTTTCTGCAATAATCACAAAACAATTGGGACCTGTTTGTCTGTGACTTATTTGTTCTGTAAGATTGATTTCCACTTGCACCAGGATTTTGATGTTGATTGTAGTAGCCTCTCGAATTGTTGACGTTTGTGTGCTGAGTGTAGTTTGTCCTAAACTGATTTCTACTTGCATTGTGAGTTCCAGCATTTAGAGAAGTGGATTCAATGATGGACTGATTTGATGGCCTGATCTCACGTTGTTTTTCCTCCTGAATGAGAATAGAGAATCCTTGTGCTATAGTTGGTAGAGGATTCATCATTAAGTTACTCCCCCTAACCACAGTGTAAACGTCATTCAATCCCATAAGAAATTGGATCAATTGCCTGTCCTGTTCAACCTTGTGTGAGTTTGCCTTTGCTCCACACGCACATGCACAATTACACAGAACACTAGCATCTAAAGCATTGAGTTCTTCCCATAGTTTCTTCAGCTTTGTGTAGTAACTAGTGATGTCGAGAGTACCTTGGGCTAGATCGTTGATTTCTCGCTGGATCTGAAAATGTTTTGCTCCATTTGGTTGATCATACCTATCCTCTAACTCCTGCCACAATTCCTTTGCATTGTTGACGTATTGAAGACTATCTGCAATGTCTGTGGAGAGTGAATTCAAAATCCACGAAACGACCATATCGTCACATCTTTCCCATTGATTGTAAGTAGGATCGGTTGGAGGTGGTTTCACACAGTTTCCAGTAATGAATCCCATTTTGTTCTTGACTGAAATGCCTCGAAGAATGCCTCGCCTCCAGGATCTGTATCCAGTGCCGTCGAAAACTGATGGCACGAGTGTAGATCCAGCACTTTCAGCCGGATGAATGTATAGTGGGTTTGTTCCAATACACGGTGGATTTGTTCCATCAGCTGGATTAGTTTCTGCCATTGATGATAAGCAAGGAAGATTAAAAAGAACAGAGGAAAATTAGATGAAAAGTCGAGTGAGAATCGAGTGAGATCTCGAGAGGAAATTGAAATCTATGTGAAATAAACTTGGGTGATTGTCACACCGAGCTTTGATACCATGTTGAGAGGTGATAAACTGAGATTACCAGACCTCCATTAATGGAGGTCACATGAACTGTATGAATACAACTTTGAACAGATGAATGAAAATATGCAGATTGTTTGGGGAAGAAGAAAAGTATCTTATTCCAAGTAATGTTGAATGTATATATACACGTATATTGAGCAAGTAAAAATATCTAGATTTTCTAACTAACTCAACTGATTCTATACAATGCTTAATTAAGCTAATGCCTCTAACTAACTATGAACAGTGCCAACTAACTGATTTGAACAGTGCCAACTAACTATTTGATTAAACTACTACATAATATTTCAATAGTAACTTGCTAATGGGATAAGAGCTTACCCATGAAAAACTCAGCAAGTTTCTCAATGCTCTCTCGTCAGATTATGTCCAAATTCTTAGTCGAATAACTTTTAGATATATTAATAAACTTATTTATGTATACTTATACTATGTTTGCATCCACATCACTAAGTAATAGTATGTAAATTAACACGCTGCATCCATCATCATAAAATCCTAAATTCACCTTTATAAAAACTGACCTTCTCTATAATAGTATTGGGTAAAGCTTTGAGAAAATAACTGACTTTTCTTTTGGATGAGTGTTTGAGAGAACGACTATTTCTCCATTTATCATTCAACTCATTTCTTTCCCATTGTGGACATCCAATTAACATGGTTTTAATGCAAGGATCTAATACGTACAAATCGAGAAATAAGTCTACATATTTATCATTAAGCTTGCTGATCACTACTATGAAACAAAATACTTTTGCAATTCGTATACCATCTCCCTTCCATTATACAAATGACTTTGAAGTGTTATTCAATTTCTAATATCACGTCTAGATCTTCACTGAAAGGACTTGCATTTAACTTAGGCGTATTAGTAGCCATAAAAGGATTTGGGGACAAGTTGAGATGGCTGCCATCTCCTTCCAGCATCTGAGTAACTTCTTTTATTGAAGGCCTATCAATTGGATGCCACTGTATGCACCAAAGTCCAACAATAGCTAACTTTCTCACAATTGTATTATCTCCTTCTTCCTCTATACGAATCTTTAATTCTTCCCCTTTCTCTAAATGTCTATATATCCATTCCAAAGAATTCACTTTGCTGTGATTGTTCGTCTTAGAATCCATCTTTATCCTCCCATCAACCATTTCTAACAAGAGCATCCCAAAGCTATAAATATCAGACTTGTGAGAAACTTTACCAAAGTTTCTAGATAAAACTTCTGGTGCAATGTAGCCAATGGTTCCCCTAGCAGCTGTCATAGTGACCACACTTTTTTCTTTAGAACACAGTTTGGCTAGGCCAAAATCACATATTTTGGGATTCAAGTTGTGGTCTAAAAGGATGTTTTGTGGTTTGATATCGAAATGTAGGATTTGCTGATCACATCCCTGGTGAAGATACTCAATCCCTCTTGCAGTACCCAGAGCAATATGTTGAAGCTTGTTCCAGCTGATGAGTGAGACACTACCTGTGCTTGAGTTTACTGGTAAAATAAACCTTTCAAGTGAATCATTTGGTAGGTATTCGTAGATTAGAGCTCGTCTGAATCCATCAGCACAAAAACCAACTAAGCGGACCACGTTAACATGGTGGATTCTCCCAATTGTACCGATTTCATTGATAAATTCTTCCCCTTTACCCTTGGAATCGTGTAGGACTTTTACTGCAACAAAGATTTCACTGGAAAGTCTGCCTTTGTATATTGTTCCATAACTCCCTTCTCCTAACTTTTCATTAAAATCATCTGTTATCTTCTTAATATCAGCATAAGTATATCGTGTTGGTCTGATGGCCTTGTAGTCTTCCAAAAACTTTTCAAGTCTAACTCGACTCTCTCTTTCATTTCTACTTGTCAAATATAGCTTATAAAGCGAGAAGACAATAATGCAAACCAGCGTTGTACCTAAAACTATACCTACAACAATTGAATAAATCATCATCATATATCTATCATATATCATATATATATTACCTTCAAAGCATGAACTCTTAACTTGAATGTTATATTATTATAATATCCCTAACTTAGGTTGTGACTTTTACGATGAGTTGTGACTTTTCTGACAAGTTGTGACTTTTTTCAAAGGTTGCGATTTTTCGATGAGTTGTGGCTTTTCCAAAGTGTTGTGACTTTTTCAATAAGTTGTGACTTTTCCAAAGGGTTGTGACTTATTGGAAATGTCATGACTTTTCAGATAAGACTCAAAAAACATTTGTTCATACTACCCTTTGTTAACTATAAATAGAGGGGCTTCCTCTCATTTTTCAACCACAATTTTTTTTAATGCTCTACTCTTCTTCTTACATTTAAAAAAAAAAATTGTGTGATTTATTGTCATTGAGTGAGTTCGAAGTTTAGCGGAATATGAGGTACCACTATTTTGATGAAGTAAGTTGTTCTATCCTAAGAGGATATATTCCATAACCTTAAGTAAGTGAGGAAAATTATTTTGATGATATAATAATTACTATTTTTCTTATAATTATTTAAAATCACTTTTCTATGTTCTTTCAATTATAATCATTTTACTAAAAAGCTTCAATTTAGTAATATTAATTCCATTATATATATTACCTTAAAAGCATGAACACCTAACTTGAATGTTAAATTACTATAATATCCCTAACTTAGGTTGTGACTTTTTCGATGAGTTGTGACTTTTTCAAAGGGTTGTGATTTTTCGATGAGTTGTGACTTTTCCAAAGAGTTGTGACTTTTCCAATAAGTCTTGACTTTTTCAAAGGGTTCTGACTTCTCGGAAAGGTCACTTTTTCGATGAGTTGTGACTTTTTCGATGAGTTGTGACTTTCGATAAGTTGTGATTTTTCGGTGAGTTGTGACTTTTCCAAAGAGTTGTGACTTTTTCAATATGTTGTGACTATTCCAAAGGGTTGTGACTTTTCAGATAAGACACAAAAAACAATTGTTCATACTATCCTTTGTTTACTATAAATAGAGGGTTTTCCTCTCATTTTTCAACCACAATTTTTTTTAATCTCCTACTCTTCTTCTTGCATTTTAAAAAATTTCATGTGATTTATTATCATTGAGTGAGTTCGAAGTTTTAGCGGAATATGAGGTACCACTATTCTGATGAAGTAAATCGTTCTATCCTAAGAGAGTACATGTCATAACCTCGATTACTTGAGGGAAATAATTTTGATGATATACTAATTATTTTTTTGCTTAATATATACATTAGTATGTAATGTTCCAATATATGAAGTTAACATGATGTAGTCTAAATTTATTTGTTTTTGTTAACAATTTCTCTTGTGATGTAAATATATGCCTCTGAACATCTTTTTCCAAAATTATTAAACATCTCAAGAGTGAAAATATGTGAATATATATGAATCATTTAAAAATTTATCAATTACAAAAATAAATTTTATATTCAGTAATATGGAATAAACGTTTTCATTTTGTCCTACACTAAATTAAAATGTAATAACTATAAGAAAAATAGTAACATTAATTAAAACTCCTATTTATTTATGTAAGTACAAAATTTATTAGAAATACATCTATTGCACATTAATCCTTTAGTTATAACATTATAAATTCTCTTAGTTATTACTAATTATTGCAAACATTATTCACACTCTTTAACATTATTTAGTTATAATATTATGAATTCTCATAGTTATTACATTAATTATTTCTATCTTTCATCTTTTCTTGATTAACTTTTGACCAATAATTTTTCATATTATTACACCGCTCCTATATATGTAATAACACGATATTGTTATTTTTCCTTGGATGAATCATGCTTGATTGAATAAATTGAGAATCGTTTACAAGTATATGAACTACATCTTTGTTGGGTGTAAGATAAACATGTGATTATATATATGATTTCACAGATATAATATATTCTTTAATTCTAATTTTTAGTTTTTCCAGTAAAAAAAGGAAACATTTCTGAGTTAACTATGGACAGTCAAATAACTATCTTTGATTTATGTATACAGTCAATCGAGAAGTCAAATATGAGAGCCAACAACAAGAACGTCATCTATTATGTTATAACTTATAAAACAAAAATTAATATACAAAGATTAGTTCTAAAAAATAAATGTAGTTGTTCTCTTCACATGTTCATATGACACAGTTTAACGTGGAATACACATTGAAAGCACATCTTGTTAGATGACTAGAAAAATACACAACAAATATTGTCTATACGGTAATATTGCTGAGATACGACTAATTACATGATTGAACCTCATCAAATTGAAATAAATATATGCATTATTACATTTAACTAACAAATTTTTTTATTGACCATCCTCATAGATTCGCATGAATAAGAGATATATATGACGTTCCACATTGAACATTTACAAAAAAATCTGCAATATTATTTTGTGTAAAGCTTATTATTCAAATCTTCACTTAAATAAATAATACTATTTACTATAACATATATTTTCTGAATTGGTAATCACGTGCAACGCACGTGTCAAAAAAACTAGTATTATTATAAGTGGGAAGATCTTAACTTCAAAGTTGGATTACGATTTTACCCCCTTCACCAAATTTAAATATTATTAAAAAACTAATTAATAAAATATTAAATAATAATTATATGGTATTAATCCATTATATTTCTAGATAGAATTAATTCACCTAATAATTTTATTTTAAAATGGAGTTTGGTAGATGAAGTGTTTCGTAACAACAAAAGGAAGTAAATTATATCCTTTAACATTAAAGAACAAAATGTCCTTTGAATTACCATACATCTTAATATGACACATATATTTAGATTTTAGTCAGAAACTTTACATATCCCAACTTTAACCATTCTAATTCTCATAAATGCTATGTATATCATCAATTTTTAAATGACTTTTATAATTCCAAACTTATAAATATAATTATACCATACCAAAAAAATTGTTTTCAAAATCACTTTATATTAATGCATACACTTAGTTATTCCAATGTATAATTGTTGATGGATGATTATTGGTGGATGTAATTACATTGCTCATCAACTTAGTTATTCTAATGTATAATTGTTGATGAATGATTAATGATGGATGTAATTGCTCATCACATAGGCAATAAAAAAGAGGTAAATATATTTATGCTTTTGTTAGTTATTGAGGAAGTTCCTCCATTCTCTTAAACTGGAACTGGATCTCTCTTTAATTTTTGTTATTTAAAAGTTTTAGAATTCATTAGCTATTTTATTGTTTAGTCTACTATATTTCATCTTATTTTTGAATATTTGTGGGATGAACATAATGTACATCTCAAGTTGTATAATTTATTGTGATGCTATAATAATGTAATGGATATTGATAGATTTTAATATATTCTCTTCAAACATTATTTGAGATTTTCACAACTAATAACTCATGTGAAATTTACAATTTCTTAATACTATTTAATATGATTGTTAGATTGTCCATTTGATGTTAGGCTTTAATTTGGTGTTACACTCCTTCTCTTTTGATTACTTAATTTTATGAATAACTATTTATATATATTGTAACTGTATTTAAATCATTTACAAATATTTAATACTAAGTAATACACGTATATTTTCTATTCTGAAATTCAAATTTTTTTCAAGTATATAAACATCTTGTAGTAATTAATGTCATAAGCATAAAGGAAAATCAAGTAGGGAACTGATGGAGTGAGAACTTAATAAAACTAACCTGCAATCAAGGGCTGCTTGAATTTAATACCTATTTATGGACAAAATTAAAGTGTCTGTTAAGTGCTTTTTTTTTTTTATCACTGATGGAAAAAATAAATAAAAATTTTTAAGACATACAAATAGTACCTTTTTGGGTTATAGTTCGATTGAAACAATGAGTTTCCAATAGCTTTGTTCCATCCTTGAAACCACAATCCATTCATTTGGACTCACAGTTTCCACAGAGTGGTACAGACCAATTCAGCTGCAGCATGTTCTCACCAAATGTTGAATCTGAGTATGGGTACTGATGAATTTTTGTGCAAGGCCCAGACAAGAAGTATTGAAGTCTTGAAGTCAAAGCAACAGCATGTACTTGGTAACCAGGAGAACCAAGACATGGAACCAAGTAATAATCATAATTATTGTCTGAGAATGGTGCAGAACAATTAAATAGGTCTGTGGGATCGTCATCATTTGTGAAATTAGATTGTGACAAATTCAGTTTTGGTAGCTTGGCTGCTATGCACTCGACATAAAGGTGAATTTGCTGTGAGACATAATCAATCTTTTCAACAACTAAGTGAACAGACGAAGGAAGCTCAAGGATGGTGTCTTTTTTATTGTTGCAATGTAGTTCAAATCCAGGATCATAGCCACAATGTTTTGGTTGATGACTGAGTCTGAATGGGAAATGAACGATGGGACCATGACTCTTGCACCAAGAATCCTCACAACCCTCTTGTCTGTGTCCTAAACTAAACAATGGGAAAAATACCAAGAAAAGTAAGATGGACATTTCTAAAACTCTTACTTGCATTCTTTGGTTTGATATGCTAATAACTAGTAGTCTAGTACGATATGTGTTGGCAACATTCTCCAACTCTCAAGACTGACTTTTCATCAATATCTTTTCTTTGAAACTATTCAATTTGTGGAGCAGACTTTTCCACATACCTTGCTGTTAGGGGTGGCAAAATGGTTCAAATTTATAGTTATTCGTTCGATTAACCCATTTTAAAAATGGATTGGCTATCCCATCATTTAAAATTGGGTTAAATATGGATCATCTCATACTATTCATCATAAAATATGAGTAACGTATGGGTATCTACCAATTGCACTCTCCTTAAAATTTGTAAGGGGTTGGAATTACTAAAAAGTGCACTTATTAAAGGTGTATTTGTTTGGTATTTAAAAAAGACTTTATTAAATATTTTTCAATTTTATCATATTTGATTGACCTAAATGTTTTGAAAATATTTTTCAAACAGACTTTCATATGTAAAGTAACGGAAAAGAATCGCAACTTTCCTTAAATCAGGAAAATATTTTTCAAACTTTCATTAAACCTCACCACCCGAAATGAGTCCAGACAGGGATCCAACTTTCGACCCTGACTCTCAATTGGGTTTACCCTTTTATCCATATTAAATATGGGTCGAGTCGAATATTTTATTCATTTTCACCTGACTTATTTTTTACCGATTCATATCTGACTCGACCCGCCCGTTTGCCGCCCCCTACTTCATGTACTTGGAAAATTCATGACTAGGTCAAATTCAGGCCAATTATAACTCACCTAATTAATCCAGTCTTAAATAGAGGGTAGTTGGAGTGGATAGATATTCATTGTCAAGTCATTTTGGGCATAGTCCAAAATCAGCACATGGTATATGTGGACTAGATCAGTCTACCTTGTTTGCTAGTAGTAATTAGAGCTGTCAATATGGGCTAGGCCCGTTGGGCCGGTCTGGTTTAACCCGTGATTTTATAGGGCTGAGCTAAGATTTTTGGAGCCCATTTAAGAAAATGGTTTTTTAGCCTAGCCTGAATAAGTCTGCCAATTTGTGGGGTTTGAAAAATATGGATAGGGCCGGCCCGTGGGGAAAATAAAAATTAATTAAAAAATAAAATAAAATAGAGTATTAAAAATAATAAGAGTCTAAAACTCAAAAATCTATTTAAAGTTTGAAATATTACAATTTAAATACAAATTATGTTTATAAAATATATACTACATAAAATAAAAATTCCCTAAAAATTCTAGGGAATCACTACATAGGCCATAGTCTATAGAATATGGTCATAGTTTTTGTGTTTTATTATGATCATTGGAAAACAATTAGGTTAATATTTCTATTTAGCTATTTATGCTTTTACTTGAAATCAAACTTAATAATTATTATAAAGATAATTTTATTAACAAATAGTAACACTAACACCATGTAATATCGTCTTGTCAATATTTATAATAATATTTTTAAATTATAATTTAATTTAAAAAATTATAAAAAATATACTTTTACGAAAAGATGGTTGGCCCGGCAAATCCCGTAGCCCACATACTTGTGGGCAGGGCCGACCATTTTCTGGCCCACACAAAAAATGGGTTAGCCCGACCTGACCCGTCAAATTTCAAAGTATGTATGGGTTAGCCCGACCTGACCCGTCAAATTTCAAAGCATGTATGGGTTAACCCGGATGGGGTGGGCCAGTCCATATTGACAGCTCTAGTAGTAATTTGAAATTATGGGAAGAAGAAAAATCAAGACCTAAATAGATGATTGATAGAGAACAGGACATAAGAAAGCTCATCCTTTTAATCAGCAGTTAACCTCTTTGATATGTCTAGAGGAACCTCTCTTCTAAAATGTATAACAATAATCTTGATCATCTTTCTGAAGATTTCTGAAACATGCTATGCTAGGAAGATCGAATTTCACTACTATGTCCGTTCTGCTTGTGGAAATATCCCTGACATAAGATAACCTTTTCGTTTAAATACCGATCCAAAATATCAATACCTTTTTGGCTCAAATACCGGTGCAATGAGATTTCCAGAATATGAATTAGCTTGTGAAGGTAACCAAACGGTTATATGGTTATTCTCCAAGAAGTTGCACGTTCAAGCCATCAACTATGTTAATCACACAATTCACGTCGTAGATCTAACTTTACAAACACAAGATTTATGCTCTCTATTACCTCAGCTTACCAGCCTTCAACAATACATGAATAGTTTGCGTTTTCATCCATATGATAATTACACTAATAATGGATCACAGAGTAGTACTAAAAGAGTAGCAGAGCCTATCTTCATATTCAACTGTCATTTGCTGTTAATAACTCGACATTTGTGGAAATTAGTGGCTGCAAATTAAGCAGAAACACTTATTTAAAGATTGGAGAAATGAGTGCATCTGAAGTCAGCGATGGATGCAGAGTGGAATATATTGCCATGACCTCTTGGCCTAATATTAAAAATGACAACAACATTTCCCTTTCTGATCTTCATTAGGCATTCATCTATGGATTTTAGCTAATTTATCATCTGAATCGGGAAATCAGGATTCGATTAAGTAAGGACGACATGTCTGTTTACTTATTCAATTAATATTCGTTAGCAAAACAAAGGATTCACTACAACTTAAATTGTATGTCTTTGTAGGTTTTTTTGAATGGTTAATCTGTGAGTTCATCTTTTCTCTCTCTAAATATATTAATTCTCCATGGATCTCTCTCAGTTTAAATATGCTAATTTCTGTAGTTCAATCTAACCAGGGAACAGAAGGCTGCTACT
The DNA here is from genome assembly GCF_000226075.1 of Solanum tuberosum. Lineage (NCBI taxonomy): Eukaryota > Viridiplantae > Streptophyta > Magnoliopsida > Solanales > Solanaceae > Solanum > Solanum tuberosum. Next base: position 1,686,025 of record NW_006239023.1, on the reverse strand, counting down.
CTTGTATCTCGAAAGTAAGCTAAGCTCTTATCCCTTCAACAAGAGAGTTTACAATTATTTTTACACATAAGATATATGATGTTACTCATTCGACTATACAATCTTTACCAAATTTTAGAAAATGTTCAAATTTGATATCTTTTTTTATTAATAACTATGCAAATTATATGTTATATATAATAATATAGTACTTCCATATTTTTGGGGCCTTCAATATTTGGTGCCTAAGGCAAGGACTTCACTTGCCTTACCTTAGAGCCTGGTCCTGCTCATCCTAGAAGCTAGCTAGCTCATGAGATGAGGAATATCCAAGACACGACACACAACTCTTCCCTCAACTAATGTGGGGCACTTAACAATGTAATTGTCAAGAAAAATTAGATTTTCCTGATCATCATTCATCACTATGTATCATTGGCTTAAGAGTAAGTTGTTGGGTTTTAAAAGGTATGGAAAATGAAGAGTTGCGACTTTTATGAAGAGTTGTGACTTTGATGAAAAGTTGCGACTTTTATGAAGAGTTGTGACTTTTATGAAAAGTTGCGACTTTTATGAAAAGTTGTGACTTTTATGAAAGGTGGTAACCTTTTCGAAAGATTGTGACTTTTCCAAAGGTTTGTGACCTTTCCGGTAAGGCACAATAAGAACTTTTTCACACTACCCTTTGTTTTCTATAAATTGAGGGATTTCCTCTCATTTTAAAACAGAATTTTTTTTGGACTTCTTCTACTACTAAATCTAGTATTCAAAGTGTATTTTACTGCCGTTGAGTGGTTCGCTGACACCGTGATTTTAGGTACCGATACACCGGTGAGTAAGATCGTTCTATCCT
>NW_006239023.1:1675214-1684867 GCF_000226075.1 Solanum tuberosum | reverse complement strand
TTGATTCTATTATCTCTACTAGTTTTAATTTTCTAGTTGTGAAAATGCTCTTTAAACTTTGTTGTTTCTTACCAAGTTCTTCAAAGTTTTGTTCTAAGTATCTTAGGAATACAAGATGAACAACATAAGTTACTTTATATGACTTCTCAACCGTGCAGCTTATTGGGGAGCAAAATGTGTGATCGACCTACCGTTCATAATTGGATTTCTGGTGTACAAATTCAAAAGGAGACATTTGTCAATGTATGATACTATTGAAGGCTTTTTGCGAACACAAAACAACTTCATGCCAATCAGATATAATTACTCCCACATAAAGAGAATGACCAGAGGGTTCAAAGAGAAATTAGGTGAGGGAGGTTATGGCAGTGTATACAAAGGAAAGCTTCAAAGTGGAAGAGATGTAGCAGTGAAGATGTTGAGCAAGCCTAAAGCTGGTTGTCAAGACTTCATGAATGAAGTGGCTACCGTTGGAAGGATTCATCATGTCAATGTGGTCGGACTCGTGGGGTATTGTGTTGAAGGAACAAAGCGTGCTCTTATATATGACTTCATGCCCAACGGATCACTCGATAAGTACATCAACACCAGTCAAGAAGGAAGTCCTCTGTTAAGTTGGCAGAGGAAGTTTGACATTATTCTTGGAGTGGCTTGAGGAATTGGGTATTTGCATCGTGGCTGTGATGTACGAATTTTGCATTTTGACATCAAGCCACACAACATTCTTTTGGATGAGAATGTCATTCCAAAGATTTCTGATTTTGGGCTTGCGAAATTATATCCAACAGATAAAAGCATTGTAAATCTCACAGCTGCTCGTGGAACTATTGGATATGTTGCTCCAGAATTGATCAACAGAAGCATTTGAGAAATCTCTTACAAAGCTGATGTTTACAGCTTTGGAATGCTGCTAATAGAAATGCTGGACTTGAAGAGACATGAAGTTGCAAATGAAGAGAATTCCAGCCAATATTTTCCTTATTATATTTACGATAAGTTCAACAAGGGGAAGGAGATTGTGGTGGATGAAGAAGCGAATGATGATGAGAAGAAGATGGCTAAAAAGCTGAGTTTAGTTGCATTATGGTGCATACAAACAAATCCGATACAACGCCCTTCGATGAGTAAAGTATTAGAAATGCTCAAAGGTGAAATTGAACTGCTAGAAGTACCTCATCAGCCTCTTCAATCTCCACCTATTGTTTATCAGATGATGGGAAGTTCTATGACATTTTCGTCTGATTCCATGGCTTTGTTAGATAATTCTGCTAATAATACCATATCAAATTAGACATATGTTATGAGTGATTCATAATTAATTTTATGTTTAGGTAAAATAACATATATCTCATGAAGTTTGTTGTAACTATAGTCCCCAAGGGGTATTTCATATCAAGAAAAAAGGTGTTATTGTATTGCAATAAAATAAAGAGATTTAGGTGTAAATCATTACACATAAACCAAAATGATGCATGTTTTAGGTGCAAAATGATGCATGTTTTAGGTGCAAAGAACTCTATTGTTGCTTTGATATGACAAAAAAAATAATAATAATTCAAATTCATTCATCAAACACAAATAATTACTCTTTCTAAAAAAATACTTTTTTTTCGTAAAACACTTTTTGAGAAATAAACAATAAACAGATTTTGAAAGTTTTGCTAAAGGTTACTATTAGATTTTACGTTTTTCCAAAATTCATACTGTTAAGATTTCTAAACTCACTTTCTTTTTTGAATTTATTGAAAAATTGAATTCAACTTATATATTATTTGAAGATCAGTTCAAGCACACAGAATTTGTGAAAAATTCAACTATCTTTGGCAAACTGTATTTTAGCAGGCCAAAAGTTGAAGATGATAAAAAATGAAGAAAGCTACTCGTATTATTTAATTTTAGGGAAAATTTCTGAGATGCCCCTAAAGTTAAGTTTAGTTTCGTTTCACAAATCTGTGGTGTGTGATATTACATTTCTCTTATTTATTTATTTTTTTGGTAACAATTCTTTAACTTAATTATTATTAATATGAAAAAATCACAATAATAGTGTTTGAATTAACTTATTTTTAGTGATTTTTATCTTTTAAGTTAGTTTTTTTTTTGAAAGTGTTTGAATGACATAAAATACATTTTAAACACTTTTTTAAAGTTGAAAAAAGTAAAACAAAAATAAAGTTGAAGTTGAATGTTCTCAATTTATGATTTTGGATATTTAACTTATAAGTCACTTAAAAAAGTCAGTTCATACCCCCTTTAATATTCATTAACTTAATCTTTGTTCATTGACGAATAAAATATGTTTATGAAAGTAATTAAATAATAGTAGTATGTATTAATAAAGGTAAATTGGTCATATTATGATTTTTTACATTAATAATATTTAAATTAGGGAAAAGGGTCAAAAAGTCCTTAAACTATGTGAAAGGAACAAAAATGTCTTTCGTTTGTAGTTTGGTCCAAAAATGTCTTTGCCGTCAATATTTTGGTATGCCCTTATTATTATTTAATGGGTCAAAAATGTTCATTTTCCAAATAAATATATTATTTATTTATTTTTTAACACATTCTTTTTTTCTAATAATATTTTTCTGAAAATTAGCAAATATTTATCTTACTTCAATTCAGAAAAAAAATAAAAAATGAAAATATTTCTTATTTTTTTATAAATATTTTTATCGTAATATAAATATAAATTAATGATGAATATATTATGATATTTTATATATGACATATATTATTTATATGTCGAAAGGGTACATGAAATTATTCTATTTTAATTGATAAAATGAGATTAAGAAGAAAAAAATATTTCCTACATTTTTATTTGTTAAAGTGATTTTAAAAGAAAGAAAACAAGAACATGGTTCTTTAATTATATTTTAATTAGGAAGAAGATGTGTTTAAAAAGGAAAAATAATAATATATTTGTTCAGAAAATGACATTTTTGACTCATTTAGTAACTATATGGGCATTTCTGGATCAAAATATTGACTGCAGGGACATTTTAAAACCAAAATATTGATAGTAAGAATATTTTTAAGTCAAATTATAAACGGAAGATATTTTTATTTCTTTCACATAGTTTAAGGACATTTTTGACCTCCTTCCTTTTAAATTTAAAAATTTAATTAGCAAACCAAAGTCGGGAGATTTTTGAAATTATATATATATATATATATATATATATTATTATTTTACAAAAGAAAACTACTCATACTATCTCTGGGCAAAATTCGCAGTTCTCTTTTTGTTTAAACTGTGCGACTGAATTTGCTTTCCCAAAAATTTCATCTTCAGCTAAATCAGAACATCAACCCAAAAAGGAGAAACACTTTGTGAAATCTTGAAAGTTCAAGTTTATCCCATCCCCTTCGTGAGTTCAGAATTGAACTGCGGTGGCATTGTGGGTTTCAAACAGTCACCGGAAGTGCCGGTGGAGCAATTCCCTTTTGGCAGCGTGCTGAAACTGAGTTGGGTCATCCCCATTTACTTCAACTTCAAGATTTGAGACGAATTACATGGATTCAGCCGCTGCAATTTCTTTATGCCCATCAACTCCTGCTTGGAATCTCGATCGTCCTTTTCTTACTGGCCAATTTTATCAGGTATTCACCATTTTATTGCTTGACATATGTATGCAAAAAACCCCTTCATGCCATTATCTAAAACCTTCATTTTCTTGGACTTTTCGACTCTTCATGAATGCTGCTCTCTTGGTTTTCCACCCTTCTTTTCTTCTTTTGCTTGATGTACTATGTTGAATTGAAACTATTTTGCCCCTTGAAAATACATACAGGAAACAAAGATTACGCCTGGAACTACTGAATACAAGGGGGTTTCTGCGGACTCAAGGTTCCCCTTTTGTTCCTTGGCTTTCTGCTATTACAATTCAATTTTCTTTTTTTATTAATGTGTTTTATCTTGGTGTGTTTGATTTGCTTTTTTAATTCAAATTGGTGACTCCTATTTGGTACATCTCCTACTTATTTTCTGTTTCTGTCTGGAATTTTTAATGCAGTTCCGGAGCAGATAAAGCTATAGGTTGTTACCATGCCACCATTCAGGTATTCCTCTGTTGAATCAAATAGATTGTTCCTTGTCCATCTTTTTATAATTTTTGTTCATATTATTGTTGGTTGTCACTCTTATTGTTATCATCTAGTATAATGCCAGTAAGAAGAAGTTATATATTTGACTCCAAATGTATACACCTGGATCATAAGTTCTAATGAGACTGTAGTAGTCAACATATGTCATGTCTTCCTCTTGTGTGTGTGTTGGTATTGTTTGCAATTTAAAGTCCTGTGAATATTTGTATATTTTTTTTGCTTTAAGCTTTAAAGGTTAAGGATAGTGAGGACTATTATATTGTGGCCCATCTAAATGGTATTTCTTGTTAAAATGTTATGTCCTATATGAACTTGACGATCTTGGTTTTAAGTTTGGTCAGGGTCACCATCATTTATTAAAATATTGTCTTAACTCTTATGCAGGAATTGATTGTTATTGATGATCTTCTATCTACCCTGATTGGAATTGAAGGACGCTATATTTCTATCAAGAAAGTCCGAGGGAAGGAGGATGACATAACCTTTCAGGTTGATGCATCTATGGATTTAGCTCTTCAGGTACATATAGGGTGATATGTTTTCAGTAAGAATAGCTAAGGAAAAAATGAGACATTTCATCCCTGATATATAGTGTTCTAAAGCAACAAAATATTTTGAGGCTAAAAGTTGAGTAAACGTGAAGGAAAATCCATATTGTATTTAGTTTAAACATTAGCTGAAATAATTTGGACTATTATTGTAGGAGTTTGCAAAAAGGCTGTTCCCGTTATGCGAAAGTTATATCTTGATTAACCAGTTTGTGGAGACAAGGTCACAGTTCAAGACGGGCCTAGTCAATCATGCCTTTGCTGCAGCTCTAAGGGCACTCCTCCTTGTAAGTTTCTTATTTATTGATCCTTCTATGGTTGCATGGTGGATTATTCTTTTCTCTACTTGTTTATCTGGTATATTATCCATCTTATGTATAAGCTCTTCTTGAGGATATATAAATTTTATATTTGAGAAATCATATCTGGGAGGATGGAATCATCTTCATGATATGTTTAATCTCTTTTTGGATATTGTAGATTCTCTCCTCCTTGGTATAGCTTGTATATGGTAGAATTTTTCAATTATTACTAAAAAAATTATTTACCTTATAAAATAATAATCTCTTTTTGTGGATGGATTAATGTGACTTTCAGAAGATTATCTAAGGTTTTTGGATGCCATGAGTTGTTTCCATAATTGTCCCATGTTGTGTGGACATACATGTGCAATGTAGTAGTAATAGAAAGAATAATAAAGGAAACTAAAAAGGGACAGCTAATTGAAGTCTAGAATATATTTTTTCCAGGACTACCAAGCAATGGTGGCACAGCTTGAACATCAATTTCGCTTAGGAAAACTTTCCATACAAGGATTATGGTTTTACTGCCAGGTAACGCTGCTTAAACTAGTTTAATTTCCATTTAGTTTGACTCATCGTCATTGGTGCTTATGAAGCTATTTCTTGCAGCCAATGATGGGTTCAATGCAAGCACTGTCTATGGTGGTGAAAAAGGCTGCAGCCAATAACTGTGTTGGTTCTGCAGTCCTTAACCTCTTGCAAAGCCAGGTCTGACGTCTTAATGTCACTTTTCATAACTTTAAGGGATCTATGTCTGAGTTCCCCTAGAATTGTGGAATACCATAGATTCATTACCATGGTTTAAACTCCATATTTGCTTGAACATTTGTGGTTTGGTTTTGCATAATTATCAAAATGAGATCTGCAATTTTTATGTTTTAAGGGGTCGCTTGGTAGAGTGCATAAAAATAATGCTAAATAGAGTGTAATAGTAATGCTTGTATTAGTAATGCATGTATTAGTTATGCTTGCGTTAATTATACATAAATTGTTTTTATGCATTGTTTGGTTTGATGCATTAAAAATAGCATTTATTGCATAAAAAAAATTATTTACAAAGATACCCTCCACTATTATGGTGGAAAAGATGTATAAAATGTTTTGAGGGATAATTGGGTCTTTAATTGAGTTAATGCATGCATTAAAACCATTGCATTGCTAATACCTATAAATCTATGGTATTAGTAATGCACACCTTAATACACAATAGAGTGTATAACTAATGCAAGCATTAGTTATACATAAATTATAAAAGAGTACCAAACAAGGTACTAGGAATACACAAGGCTAATGCATGCATTATTTTTCCTAATACACTCTACCAAACGACCCCTAATAGTTTTAGTCAATTAGTCTTTCTCATTCGCAAAATCTTCATGGGAAGTTTGAACAAATTTTTAAGTATCCGTGATAGACTCTATTTTGGTATGTTTAGAATTGTTGAGAAAATAAGATAAGGAATAACCCCCGGGGTTTATCTCAATTGGCAACGGCTGAGGGACTTGTATCTTAAATAACTAGTGTGAGCCCTGTGCCAAACGAACTAAGACTAGTTTAAAATCGAGAAGGGTAAAGGGCGGAGCCATCATCCCGGATTTCCGGAAACTGCAGTTGGCCCAAAGGGTTGGTTCCAAACGAGTTTCTTGGTCATAAAAAAGATAAAGAAGGAAAAATTGGTTCTCACACAACATTCACGAAATAGAGAGCTAATGCAAACAGATCTGAAAGTCATCTGTAACAATAGCGGTGGCTATTTTTCTTCTTTCTGAACGTCGCTGGTGACTGCACAACGAGAATTATCTCACCAATGCTATGATACCATCTGAACAAATAAACACATGGAATAATTGAGTGAAAACTTAGCTTGATTACTCCCTCAAGTTGCTGGACTTAAAAAGTGAATGTACGAGTGTTAAAATAGGAAAGAATCTCTCTAATTAGTCCTAATTGGTATATAATATCATTTACAATACTCTTAACACAAACTACATATGTTCTATTTGAGGAGAGGGTCTATATTTATTTCCAATTAATTGTTTTGCTTTAGGCAAAGGCAATGGCTGGTGATCACGTAGTGAGGTCTTTGCTGGAAAAGATGTCACAATCAGCAAGCACTGCGTATCTTGGAATATTAGAGAGGTATTTAATCTAGATTCTGCAATGATTATCCAAGTTTGCTTAAGGTCTGGCCGACCTCTCATTGTCTGGGAATTGCCTGATCAAATATTGTTTTGTCCTAAAATAACATGTTTCTACTTTTTGTTAAGTGTAAAAGAAGATGGTGATACATCAATAGCCAGGGTTCAAGGAGTAGTGCTTCCTATATCTGCTATTTGATCTTGATGTGTCTATGCTAATAATGTCTACTTGGGATATCAGCTGATGTAGTTATTACAAATGTTAAAAAGTAGTGTATGTTTCCTTGAACAATGAGTTTCAGCTAAATTGGTAATGCATTTTTTTTAATCTTTATACTATTCCCATGATAATAAGCAAGTAAAGTACTTGTTTTCTTGTCTTCTAGAGTAAATGTTAGGTTTTCATCAACTGCCTTTTGTAGGTATTAAGGTGTGTCGCTTTTTCTCGTTTTTTGACAGTCTGTTGAACTTCCCGTTCTTTTATAGTGAATTACTGTTGTTTCTCAATGCGAACTACCCTAAAATTTTAGGTGGGTGTATGAAGGAGTGATTGATGATCCTTATGGTGAATTCTTTATTGCTGAGAACAAGTCTCTTCAGAAGGTAAATCTTTTTCAGTATCACTTTTTTACTTAGTTGCTGACATCTCATTGGTCTCACTGTATTTTCCACAGGAGAGTCTTACTCAAGATTATGATGCCAAGTACTGGCAACAACGTTACAGCCTGAAAGATGAAATTCCTAGCTTCCTTGCAAATGCAGCGGAAACAATTTTGATCACTGGAAAATATTTAAATGTCATGAGAGAGTGTGGACATAGCATTCAGGTTTTGACAAGATCCCATTGCTGCTATATGTTAACCCAATAAAGCTATTCCATCTTTCTTTGCATTACAATTCCATTAGTAATATTAGCAGAGGCTCGTGACCAAATTGTTTTTGTTAGATCCCTGTGGCAGAAAAGTCAAAGTTGACAAGTGCAGGCTCAAATCATCACTATTTGGAGTGCATCAAGTCTGCTTATGATTTTGCCAGTGGCGAACTATTAAATCTTGTTAAAAACAAGGTGTGCTGAAGCAAGATAGATATTTCTTGACAGCTTTTTTCCATGTTTCTTGATTTGTTACTGCAAGTGCTTTTACATGAAACTTCTCTCTGATGAAACCTTTATATTCTTTGGCAGTATGATCTCATGGGTAAACTGCAATCTATTAAGCACTATCTTCTTCTTGATCAGGTACCAGCTAGCGATTAACAAATTATATATTTAAGTTTATGATAGTTTGGGAATTGGGGGTTGGATATGGGGAATATACCTGGTAAACTTGGAATTTAAATGCTACATGCAGTGGAATGCTTCAATAACTTTGTTTTATTAACTAGTCAGTCCCTTCGCATTATCTTCTTTTAGTAAAAGAAGATATTTCTTGGCCTTTAACTTTTATCAAAAAAAAAAAAGAAGATATTTCTTGGCCTAGCAGCTGGCATCAAAATGTGTTGCAGGAAGAAGAAAATGTTAGATATTCTTATGCCTATCTTTTCCAAACAAGCAAATCCATCAATTAAAATGCAAATTTAGAATCATTGTATGCTTCTCTGTCATCCTGAACCTGGTTTTGAATTTTTCTTTGGTTTCATTCTTTATTTCTTTATGTGTGCTCTCTGTAGATGGAAGTTAAAGTATGGTTCTGGTGCTGGTTTCCATTAAGAAATTTATATTCGTACTCACTACAACTGTCCATACAGGGTGATTTCTTAGTGCACTTCATGGATACAGCTAGAGAGGAGCTCATGAAGAAGCCTGATGAGATCTCTGTGGAGAAGCTACAGGTTTATACATAGTTCTTTAGTTTTCTGCTTCCTCTAAATAGGGAAATCATTTGAAGCTCTTTATAATGTGGTGTCACCTTCTTTTCTTTCTTCTGAGTAGTCTCTTCTAGACCTTGCTTTGCGATCTACTGCAGCTGGTGCAGATCCTTGCCATGAGGACTTATTATGTTGTGTGGTGAGTTATTATTACCTTGGCCTGTTTAACCTTCAAGACATGGAGATAATCTGCTGCATTTATGTAAAAAATGGTCCATCTTTTCTCAGGAGAGGACTACTTTATTGAAAAGATTGAGTACATTGAAAGATCTTGAAATCAGCCGGTCTGCTCCAGATAGCAATGATTTAGAGGAGCCACTGAGCATTACTGGCTTGGAAACTTTTTCTTTGAATTACAAGGTTTGCCTTCTAATTTCTCTTCTAATTGAAGGAAATTACACCGCAGCTCCACACAACAAAAAGAAAAAGAAAAGAGATGAAAGAACAGAAAATTGCATAAAAGCAGTTCTTTATGTCTTCTATATCAATCATAGATCCAGAACTTATGTAAGAGAAAACAGTCGGCCACAATTTTTCTGTTCAATACCTGCCCAATTTTAAAAAAGTAATTAGCAGGAAATTTATCTATACTTTTAGCCAAGTCAAGAGAATCAATTGGGGAGTAAAATACTCACTTTCCCTCCTGTTTTTTTTTTTTTTTTTTTTTTTTTTTAACCCGGAAATCCCCC
>NW_006239023.1:1635681-1674894 GCF_000226075.1 Solanum tuberosum | reverse complement strand
TTTTTTTGATAACCGAGAAATCCGTCTGTGACCCGCCCTTTGGACCAATCACAGCCTTCTAAACTCGGTGGATAATGGGCCCACCCCTCTACCCTTCTCCACTTAAATACCGGGCTTTGCTTTGCATGGTGTGGGGCTTGAACCTGCAACCTAAGCCACAAATCCTCCACCTTTTGCCCCCTCCTGTTATACTTGTCTTATTTATCTCTGCGTTACATTTTCTTTTGTAGCTGTGTGCAATGATGTTAATCTGTTCATTGAGTGCCACCTAGCAACAACCATATTTAGTTAACACTGAGGGAGAGCATCTTGTTTTCTTCTCTTGATTTTCTGTTTTGGCGAGAATGACATTAAAGGTCGTGGCATTATTTTTGCTGGGTCATTATATTATTGTCTCCTGAGCCTGGTTGCATTTGTTGTGTTTCAGGTTAGATGGCCCTTATCTCTTGTAATATCACGGAAAGCCTTGACAAAATATCAGTTGATTTTCAGATTTCTATTTCACTGTAAGCATGTTGATAGGCAACTCTCTGGGGCATGGCAAGTACATCAGGTATGAGTTTTCAGTTACTTTTACTAACAGTAGTAAAGTAGCTTCTCTTTTCCTTTTTGACTTCTGATAGATTTGCATTTTTGCTTATTTTGTTATTATAGGGTCTCCGCAAGCTTGACATGCAAGGAACTACAGTTTCTGTATCATCTTTGTTATGTCGCAATATGCTGAAGTTCATAAATAGTCTCTTACACTATTTGACATTTGAGGCAAGTTCCACCCCTTCTCAGGGAACTGCAGTTCCTATGTTAGTTTGCTATGTCTGCCTGTCTTTGGTGCATTAATTTCTGCTTGAATGCTTTGAGTTTCCTACTTCTCTATTTGTATTTTTTTGATATGTTATTCTTCCTTTGTTATTTTAATTTCTAGTTGCATACTTTGAGTTTCCCAGTTTTTCTCGTTGTTCTTTTCATCACTGTCACCATACCACCACTAATGTATCCTTCCCTTTCACGATTCTTCTTCATTATCAATGCTATATTAGACATGTGCTTTAGTACATTTATTAAACTAGTGAAGACAGCTGTTCCTTTTTTCTCTTGTTAGAAAGTCAAATGAATGAATTATATTGGCTGATATAAAAGACGGCTGACTGTAAAAAATTTGATATTTTATTGGCTGATATATAAAAGGGTTGATAGTATAAGTTTTGATATGTATTGCTAGTCAGATTGAACCAGTATTTTATTGTATCTTCAGGTGCTTGAACCTAACTGGCATGTAATGCTCAGTAGACTTCAAACAGCGAAAAGCATTGACGAGGTAAAATGATTATGTACAAAGAAATCTTGTGTCAAAACACATTATAGGAGAGACTCTTGCTGGGGTGGTCCTTCTGTTTCAACTTGATGTGTTGTCTCATTGATTCTTTGATTAATTTTTGGGGCAGGTTATCCAATACCATGACTTTTTTCTTGATAAGTGCTTGAGGGAATGTGTGCTTCTATCACCAGCCCTTCTTAAGGTTAGTTATGATTTCCAGTCCTGGTTATTGGTGTCCTTCAGTTACTTTGTTCCTAATTATAAAATCTTTACAATAGATGATACTGATGATAGCCCTTCTGCAATGTTCAAGAACCTACATTTGTAGCAACTGCCAGATTACGTTTTAGGTTTCGAGTCTGTTCCTTCAGGGGATCAATTTTGTTATTTTGTTGTTCTAACTATTTTTACTGTCCTGATTTTCTCATGAATATTTTTCTAAATGCAGAAAGTGGAGAGGTTGAAATTGATATGTCTGCAATATGCAGCTGCAATGCAACGGCTGATTACCTCCTCGTTGGATACTAATGACAATGACACATTGTCTAATGATTCTCCCAGTATAGAAAAATATAAGAACTTGAAACTAAGGACCCCATATCAGATGCTGAGGCTAGCTCCTGAAAACGTCACAGTATTAGAATCCGTTCTGTATGTTATAACGAATTTGTACTTTTGGTTTTTAATCTCTCTTATCTGTGTCTCTCATAGTTAACTATAATCATTTTGCAGGAAATTTGAGAAGGAATTTTCGTTTGAGCTTCATAGCCTGGGACCGATATTAAGCAGTGGCTCTCGAGCAGAACCATACTTGACTCATCTTGCACAGTGGATCCTTGGTGTGGGAAAAGACCAGTAAGCTGATTGTATTTGTTGCCTACAAACTTAGTTTTAAAATTGCAGTTTTAGTAATCTTATGTCTGTTCGATTTCTTTTTCTTCTTAAAAACTCGGTTGAGCTTGTAGAGTGTGATCATTGTGAAATCAAATCAAGCTTTTCTATTTATTTACGTCTGTTTGATAGATACTGAAGGAAATATGTTGTTCTCCATTTCCAAGTATAAAGAAAATACACTATTTGGACTAAGGTTACTAGACACAGTTGAACCTATATCTTGATTTCTATCTCCGCCCTGAAAATATATACGACCTAAACAATTATTTTCGATCCCGAATAGCGAAAACATATATCGATCTATTTCAATTATTTGATTATATATACATAAAATACATTTCTGTAGTGTAGTAAACTACCTAAGGTTGAACTAATCCTAACATTTTTGCTGATTAACTAAATACAACAACCGATGGCTATTGGGTTTGTTGGCTCTAATAAATGGATAGGCAGCCGCTCCTTCTCCTTAAAGTCAAAAGAGGATTTGGTATTGCTTTATGAGAGGAGAATTATTTGTCCAAAAATTATAATGCAAGTAAATCTTTGATTTTTTTTTTGCGTAATATTAGATATTTTATGTATATATTTTTAGAATTAATTTAATATTATTTATTGATTTTAATTCTAAAAAAAACTGAATAATATACCCTTAATTATTGATTTATTAATTTGTAATTTGTTTTAAATTATAAATTTAAATTTTTTCTATTTTTTAAAAATATCGTGTCCGGTCAAACAATATCATTGAAATGGAAGAAGTACTAGTTTTATGGAAGCTTCTAAAAACTTTGTTTGTTGCTCAACGTCTTTATTTTTCTTGATGCCTAAGACTTCTTCATATAATAACAACTAGTAGTAGAAGAAAAGCAAATGTGGAAGAAATAACTAAACGGAAGTTTTCATTTATTTTATTTTTTGGGTAGCGTCAACATGTGTAACACTGACCTATTTGCTTATTCAACAGAGTTCCTTAATTTTTTTTCTTAAAGGATTTGAAGTTGAAGTTGTTAAATTGATAATATAATGAATTTTTAATATTAATAATGTAATTTAATATGTTATATAACAAGTCGATTATAATTTATTATAGATTGTCAAATCAATATTATTATACATAATACATACATAATTCTGAAATGATCTAATTACGTAATTATCTTTTTGTACAAGACATCTAGTTCATAAAGAAAGTATTATACTTTGTCAAGTGGGGGTAGAAAAAAACAAGGGTATTATTGTGGAGGTTAAAAACTATTCCCTCTAGTCCAATAAAAATATATTGTTAGACATTTTTTTATGGTTCAAAATATATGAATTTTTCAAAGTTTTAGAATAAATTTATTTATTTATTTTATTAATAAAATTACTTTTCTTTTAAGTGGGAGTTTCAACTATTTTTAAATCTCAAATAATTATCATTACTTTTAAGAAGAGTTTGGAAGAATCAAAAGGGTAGTATTAACAAATTACCTTTTGATTGATGTCTTTAAGCATATTTTTTAAAGGATGTGTCACACTCCAACTATGTAATTATATTGGGCTAGAGAGGATATAGTTCTATTAGCAACCTAATTGAATATTTTGGTTATATTACAATAACGATAATAACAATACTTAATGCGATTCTATAATTGAGGTTTATAAAAAATAAAATATCCACATATTTTACCTACATTTTTATGATATACTTTTAATGTCGGTCGTATTGCATTCAACGGGTATGATAGCACTAAAAATAAATTCAAACTATTTAGACTTTACATATTGAATTGTTTGGAAAAAAAAAATCTCACCCCCAAATAAATTTCAGTAGTTTACTTACCAAAACACATTTAATAACTTTCCACACAAACCAAACACTGACTTTGGAAAAAATTAACGCGTCACCTTTTTGACTCATAAAATTGCACCTCCCCTCTTTTTTCTTCCCAATGAGCAGTAAGCAAATATGTACTACTCATTAAGGCATTGTGTGTACTTTTAGAATACCAAATTTTTAATTAAGATGTTAGATAGGGACACATCAACCTCTCTTTATAAAAAAAAGTCAAAATAAGGAAACTTCAATAATTATACATATAGATCTTGACGTATGAGACTAGTTATATTTTATTCATGGAAGTTGAAATCTAAATGGTTTACGATTTAGAATAGAATATGTTAATTTCTTTAAGTCATATCTAAATAGAATTTATAATCAGGATAATATTAGAACAAGGATTTTAAATTCTAGTTAAAATAGGTTTAGTAATATTATAAATAGAAATATTACTATTCAATTTTCTTATTTAAACTAGTGAATTTTGAATATCGATTAGATAAGGAAAAAAAAAAGAGTTAAAACTCTTTCAAGATTCTATATATATCAACCAAATACTACACTATTTGTCACATCCACCCCACAATTTTTTCTCCCTATGGCAGAGCAACAAAGAATTCATCCAGTACCTGAACCAGAACATGAACTTCCAGTACAAAAACCGTCTGTCCCTTTAGTGCCAAAGGGTTCTTTCAGTTCAGAAAAAGGTGATCCTGAGAAGCAGCAGCAGCAGCAAGAACCACCTTTTAGAAGAACAATCCCATATTATCCACCATTAAAACCACCAAAGAGAAGATGTTGTTCTTGCAAAAGATGTCTATGTTGCACATGTTGTCTGTTGTTGCTCATCATCATAATCATTGCTGCTTTATCTGCTGCTTTTTACTTTGTCTTCCAGCCAAAAATACCAAAGTACTCTGTTGACAGTATGAGAATCACACAGTTCAATTTCAATAATGACATGAGCTTATTGTTTGCTACTTTTAATGTTAACATCACTGCAAGAAACCCCAACAAGAAAATTGGGATTTACTATGAAAGTGGTAGCCAATTGAGTGTTTGGTATACTGGTGTTCAGCTTTGTGAAGGGTCATTGCCAAGATTTTATCAGGGTCATCAGAATACTACTGTACTTAGTTTGGATTTATCAGGACAAACACAGAATGTTACTGGATTGTTGCAGGCACTGCAGGTGGATCAACAGAGAGGAAGTATTCCATTGATTCTCAGGGCAAAAGTTCCAGTGAAGCTCAAGATTGGGAAATTGAAGCTTATGAAGTGGAACTTTTTGGTTAAGTGTAAGCTGGATGTGGATAGATTGTCTGCAAATAATGCTATCAGGATTAGGAATAGTGATTGCCAGTTTGGTTTTAGGTTATAGTCCAGTCTTGGAATTATTTTCTGTATAATTATTTTTTCTTCCTTTTTTTACAGATTTTTTTTTCAATATCTGTTGACACTGTTTACTCATACTATTTTGGATTGATATAAATAAGTGATCTGTTTCCTCTTTACTTATTTTGATCTTACTGGTTTGATGTGAAAGGAGCAGAATTATCAGTATCCAAAAGAAATTCATGAACAAGGCAATATAATTAAAAAGGGCAGCTCGGTGCACAAAGGTTCGAAGAGGGACTGCACCTCAAAGGGGCGTGATGTAGGCAGCCTACCGTGACCTATAGGTCAACTTTAGTGTTGTGAGGCTTCTCTGCTGAACAAGGTAATACAATTACTATGAGTATTTCAATCTTGATATAATGTGAAGTACAATCACTTTATTTGAGCTTTTTGCTATGACTTTTGCACTCCAAAGAAGTTCAATATTTGATTACTTTTCTTACTTCTTCAGTCTTCTGCCTAGTTTACTTAATTCCTGTATCTTGGTGAGACCTTCATGGCTGTGGCCTAAGCAGATAATAAGAGCATCTATTGCTATGATTATTGCAATATACATGGTTAAGTATAAAAGTGACACTAGATGAATAGTTGGCATCCTCCTCCTGTCCAAAGAGAACAAATAGCTTATATGGAAGTGCTCAAGGTTGACACTCCCATCAAGAATGATATGCGAATTGGAACTAACTCACTGGCAGTTCCAAAATCCAACTGTGTGCTATATACATATCAGGTGTAGGAAAGGGACTTTTATAGGATAAATGATATTCTCATCTTTTGCAGGGAATTCTAATTGCTATCTCTGAAGTCAATTTGAAATGGTGCATCCAAATGACTAACTATTACACATGTTTGTTTGTATGCTTTTGTTCCCTACATTAAAGTGATGCTCCAATTTTAGCACTTCAAAGAATAACTGTGACACAGATCCCACGAGTAGGCGGTAGATGAATTACATTTTGCTTCAAAAGTAAATCATTTGCAGACAACATTCAACGAAAACGAAAGGTTGCAAAGCGTACAATCTTCAATGAAAACAAAAGGCTGCAAAGTGTGCAACCACAACTAAAAATTCTATTCTAAAACAAACTGCATACATCTTAACAAATTCTTCGATGCTTTAAGTAGAAGCAGGCATAGAAATCCCTCCTCTAAGTCCAACCCTGCCACGGCCTATTCCTGTTTGCTGGTTGTCAGATTCCCTCCTCTTCACATTCACTCTTCTTTTTCCTTCTTCCATGTCATGGCCAATCTCAGATATTGCATGCCTTTGAAAGCCTAGAGGACTCTTGTTATCATCTCTACTGTAGGATTTTGAAGAAGGCCAACAGTCAGTTGAATCAGCCGAATTTGGTTCCCATGAGGAAGGGGAAAGCCAATTTTGCTGACCACCAACAACACTGTTGCTTCCTGAGGATTCTTGTTCTTCCATATCAGTTCCCCTTCTGAAAGTTACATACTTCTGTATGCTTGGCTCCATTAGGTCACCACTCACAGCAACTTCAGACTCCATGAAGGGATCCTTGATCCCTAACTTCTTCTTCCCTAGAGGATCAAAAGAAGCATTATCATTCTGACTAAATTGCTCAGATGTGGGGTTTCTTCTCCTGTCATCGGAGAAAGCACTGGACAGATTGGAGCTAGTGGTTGAGTTCAGGTCAGCAACTGCATCAACAATTGAGCAAGCTTTTGTTACACAAGGTGGTAGTGAAAATGCAGGGGTGGTGGTATTAGTCTTTTGATGGAAGTTTTGGATGTCCTCAAGCAACAGTGCAGTATATGATTGAGGAGGATTTGAGAGAGCTTCAGGATTGATATCTAGGTCCCTAGATAGCCTTAAAGACCTGCTTCTCTGGGGTTTATGGCTTTCGGGTCCTGAAACAATCACATTCATTGCAACATTATGCTGCTGCTCCTTGACTTTGCCATTGCTCACAGTTTCTGCATTCAACTTCTGCAAAGAGAGAGCACATCAATATCGATACTAAATCAATTGAAATCCCGTACTAATCGGGGCCAATGAATACTCCACTCTCATTAGTCTATAGAGGTCTATTTCAAGTAAATTATTCATCCTCCAAGGAAAATAAGGTTCTTTAAATTTCACATTTATTCCTACATAGATATGCAAAATTCTAACAAGACTAACATCAGTTTCCATTCTCTAATTTCACACTTATACCTACACCAGACCTACAAAACTAAAATTCATTGCATCAAAGGTTTGCTAGCACAAGCAATTATCAGCCAATCTATGATAAATAAGCAAAAACTAAACCATGACTTTTTTTCTAAAGAAGTCTACAAACTAATAAAAGGAGCCAACCTGGGAAGGGACCTTCAGTCCTGGCGCGGGCATCTGCTCCAAGACAACATTGGTGTCAATCTCACTGAGAGGATTTCTTCTGTAGGGAGATTGCTCGTGTTTCCTTGAATTGCTACGGCTAAGGGACATGGGCTGCTGTTGATTTTGGTTGGAATGAGCATTGTTATCTCTCTCATTCAACACCTTTGCATTCACCCTTGCTGGTGACCGAGCACGCGGAGATGCAGCAGTTCTTGGTCCGTCGCCACCTGCATTTCTCTTCACTTGAATCCTCTTAACAGCAGCAGCAGATATATTGTCAGTTCCACCAGCATCAATGCTCTTATCCATCACCATAGATGAAACAGTAGCAGGTACAGATACCATCTTCCCTGGCCTACCACCATTATTTCCATTAGCATTAGCAGAAGCCACATTACCACCATTTGTGGTAGTAGTAATTGGTGAGTCAGATCTTCTACCAGGAGATCTGCTCACCCTTCTACCCCCTCCTCCACTGCTGCCTCTTTCTCTACTACTCCCCGACCGCTGCTGCTGTTGCGCCTGGTCTCTCTCCCTACTCGGGGTTCTCCTCCGTCCCTGAGACAAAGAATTAGGGGTTCTAGGCTGACGCTGGCGTTGCCTATGGCGACGAACTCCATTCCCAACAACCCCATCATCCTCACAATCCACTACATTTTCTTGCATCCCCTCATTACCATTGTCATTCTCAAAATCAAAACTCCTCTTGGAACCAGAGTACTTTCTACTCCTTTGAGGAGTATCAATAGATCCACTAGAACCCAAAACCCCTGTCTTTCCAGTAGATGAACTCCTGCTAAGCCTCCCACATTGTATCAAAATAGCATCAACCTCTTCTTTAGTACAACTTGAAGTCCTCACAGGAGCCGATACAACAATACCATTCTCTTTGCCTAACCCTAACCCACCATTGCTATTACTAATACCATTTTTCACAGTCTCAACTACTTCAATTCCTTTTTTAACCATACCCTTTTCTTCTTCAGTCTTCCTATCCACTTCATGGCTTTTTCTGTGTTTAATAACAAAGATCTCTTTTTTCACACTTTCTCCTTCTACTTCTTTCTTGTTCTCCACTTGGGTACTATTTTTAACAATTTCTTGATTTGTATTTGAAACAGTAGAAGTAGAAGTAGACTTAGAAGAAGAACAAGAAGTGTTCTTCTTACTCAAACAACTCCCCATTTTTTCTCCCAAGAACTGAAATTTTCAAAATTTCACTGAGAAGAGAAGAGAACAACACGAAGATGAAAGATTTGTAACGGGCAGGAGAGGAGAAAAAGATAAGAGGAAAAGGGGAAAAGGGGTTCAGAGTTCAAGAAAACCACTCAATTAAAAATGGCAACTTTATGGGGTAATAGAAATAGATTCAGAAGTGGCATTTCAAATTTTGACTGAGGCGGGCAAGGGGAGTGGAGTGGGTTGGGGCGTGGGGTGAGGGAGGCAGTCTGTCAATAGAGCCGTTAAAAGGGGGTTTTATTAATTTTTTCAAAGTAGAAAATAATTAATGTTGTCACCTATATATTGTTTCAAGGAATAAAAACAAAAAATGTTGTTTTGTTATGCTATTTTATGAAGTATGTTTGGGGAATGATGAGAATCTTGATCCAGTTTTTGGATTAGGGAATCCTTCAACGGTCGTTTGATCAGTGAGGGCACTTGGGTCACATTAATTTTGGTGTTGTAATTGTACCAATTTTTTTAAAAATGTGATGCCTTAATATAGAGAAAATTGATTTCACTAGGACAAATGAGTAATTAAGGCAACAATTCAACCAACCTACCATAATGGGAAGCAAATTTTAACATGTTGCCAAAGGTACCAAATTCACCTTCTATTTGAAATTAATTAATTTTGTCCTTCGTTAATTTTTTATTCACTTATATTCTTGTTTTTTGAAAGAAAAGAACGTCTTGTGTTCAAAAATTTTGAAAAAAATGTTCAAATTTATTCCTAAACTTTTGATTATGATTTGAAATTACTTTGTGTTGAAGCTTTGTTTTCGGTCAATGTCAAAAAGTGTGATTATGATTTAAAATTACTGGGGCAAATTTGATCATTTTTATTAGGAAAAAGTGTCTGAAAAATATTTCAATTTTGGCCGAAATTGTTATTACGATACCAAACTTTATGGAGGATCTTTTACCCCTGCAATATTTAATAGTATATTTTAAAGGTATATATGTACTCACGTGGACAAGTTACTATTTATAATTATGCAATATTTATGATGTCCACATGGACACATATATACCTTTAAAATACACTATTAAATAGTGCATGAGGTAAAAGGTCTTTTCCAAAGTTCGATATTGTTACAGCAATTTCGTTCAAAGTTCGAATATATTTTAGACTTTTTTCCCTTTTCATTACTCTATATTTCAGCATAGTTTCAGCAATATGAAAGTTGATTTCAAGTACTCCCCTTCTGTTTCATATTATTTGGCTTTTATATTGAATATAGATGTTTTATTTTACTCGTCCAATTTAGAAAATCAAGAAAGCTCTATTATATTTTCTTTCTTTCTATCATTAAATATTAAATTACATAAAATAGTGGTAATAGTTAAATTTAGAATTTTAAAATATTATTAATAAGATTAATTTAGTAAAATACAGTGCTGATAAAAGTTTTCTTAAGAACTATATATGTCATATCAACAGGGATCAAACAATATAAAACCTAGTGAGTAATAACATTTCATTTCATCTCTTATAGCTTTACAAGTATGTATGCTTTTGTAGCTAGTGGTGTTTGCTGAAGCATAGAAAAATATACCAGAGCAGATCTGGTAATTTCTACTTTTTAAGTCATGTCTTTTGTATAATAAGTGAAAAAAAATTTACACTTTTTATAGTGAAAAAAATTCTACTTTTTATGTCAATTTTGGATCAAAATGATTAATAGTATGGATATTTTTGAATTAAAATATTATTGGGCAAAGATATTTTTAAACCAAACTATTAACGGGTGACATTTTTATTCAACTTCACATCATTTAAAAACATATTCGACTATTTTCCATATTTTTTTTATCTAAAAGTTCGTTATAGTCAAATGGTAGTAATTTGTGTGCCAATGTTAAGACCTAGGAAGGATGCTTTGAAAGAAATAAAGGCTCCCCACTATCAGGGCTTTGACTGGTTTTTAAATTTTACTGTTTGACTAAGGTAACTTTCTAGTGAGAATAGAAAATAAACAACCATCAAATCTCAGAGAGCCGTTTGAATTGATTTATTTTAAATATTTTTAAGTAAATACGATGTTTGAGTAAAATAATAATAATGTAGTAGTAATACTTATTTTTAAATCAAAACAACATCGAAAAGAAGTTTAAAATCATAAATTAGCAGCCAGTCCTTTCTTTTTTTTCTTTTTTTTTGGAAGTTGGAATTCCCAATATAAGTTTTTGGAATTTTTCTAATTTGTTTGAACCACTAACTGAAATGTCAAACGAGCCCCCCCCCCCCCCATATGACTTTGTCCCAAAAATCTCGAGCTAAAATTTGTAGCTTATGGATTAGCGTCCTTTTGAGTTATTATTCAGAAATGAATTTCTTAAGATAAATACAAAATTTAAATCAAAATTATTGAATTTGACTTAACCCACTTTCTACATTCTAGCTCTGCTGTGCCAAAAACTCTCTTGGAGCAGAAGTTCAGACAATTGATCTAAACATTATGGCATGTTCTGCTGACTTCTCTGGTGCCTATGTGAACATATATATAAGTTTGTCGATAGGTAGGCTGAGTGTATGTCGAAAGGTGGTTAGTTGAATGATATTTGCTGAAATTAGTACTATATACATAGGTCAAATGTTACTTTTTGTACATGTATATTAAATTTTGAACACCCTCACCCGAACTTTTTTACTTCACGGTAACACTGGATGTTTGTGCGATACAAGAGTTGTAGGCAGAGGCGTATCCAGGAGGGGGTCACCGGGTTTACGTGAACCCATGCTCCCTTCCTGAAATCATATATAGAAGTGTTATATTTTTTTAAAAAGATTTAAATATAGATATGTGAACCCACACTTGAAGTATCATAGCGTGCGATTATGATTGGGTGCACCTCTCTAAGTGAGGTTAGAAACTTGAATCTTGTATTTATGTTGTTTTACTTTCCTTTCTAAATTTGGGTAACGCCTCTCTAAGTGGTTTGGATAGGTAAAAATAACTTTGGACCTATAATTTTAAAATTTTAATTATTTTTAGCGATAAGAATCTAAATGTTAAACCGATCAAATTTATATCTTAGATCCACCTTTTTGTAATAGTGCACCCATCATCTCAAAATCCTAGATACGCCTCTTGGCTGTAGGGGGACAAGTTATTAAAACCTATGATGCAAAGCTGCTATAGGGTGAGTTATCCCAACTACAGTCTTTACTAAACCAACCTCAGGATTGAAGTAATCCAAAGATGCCATTATTTATTTCTTGAACCAACATTAATACATATACTCTGCATGAAAAAGAATCAAGCTCGAGCATCAAAGAGCATGTTGCGTGCCTAAAATACCTAATAAAATGAGTTTCCCTATATGAGATGGTCACGTAATTCAAACACTTCGTCATATTTACTAAGACGGAACAAGACCTAGTTAAGATCAAACAATTTCAACCATTTAGTTATATGACACTATTCTTGAGCCATGTCAATTTCCTTCCAAATCATAATAAAATCACTGCAACTAAAAATGGCAAACACTGAAAACAGTATGCAGATGAGGTAACTTGATACAGAAAGTACCAATTTAATTCATATTAATGACAAAATAGACATAAAAAAGACATCATCCCTTGCTGGAAATAAAGGGAATTACAAGGAGGTTGCTCTATTTGAGACTATTATTCATGACATAAGGAAATTAACTCCACAAGATATTGCGCAAATCAACAGTCCCATAATTGCCAAGAAATTGTATTTCCTGCACAGAAGTAAAACCATAATAATTAGCATTCAAAACATTACACACCATTTCATGAACTTTTCCATTCTAATCCCCCGTAACCAGATAAATACTTAATCGCATCCATGTTTATATCAAACCAAAGACATTTAACCTGAAGGGGTCGTCTCATTCAAAACAAGGATATCCAAGGATTACAGGATTAAAACCAAGATTATAGCTTGGATAATGGATCCCACCATGGAATGTCTCCAACCAAACATGAGATAAATTTAATCCTAAAAATTTATACAGGGATGATGCACCAAATCCATTGAACCAAACGGCCTGTAACAGTTAAAAATTAACCATGAAAGTGACAAATGTATGTATGAAATATACTTGACTTCCATTCATTGACCTGGATAAATTTTACCCCCACCATCATAACAAGATCATAATAATTCAATTAATGTTTCTTAGTCAGGGCATTAGGCAAGAGCAAGTAAAAGACTTAGTTCACTACTCAAAAGGAAAAGGTTCATTTCATACAGAACAGTTTTTCTTTTCCTTCTTTGACATTTTTGGATACTCAAATTGTTAGCACTATTCAATCTAAATGAAAATATGCATTCAAGGAAGACTGGACGAGAGACTAACCCAAGAGTAAGACGATTTTGGGGATCGCCAGTGGAATAACCAGTGAAGTAGAAATAGCGAGATACAATATAAACAGCTCCAAGAGATGCACAAATCAAGGGGTGCCTAATTCCTCCAACAATCATCAGCATGAAAAACATTGGCATCATTTCTAATGAATTCTGATGACCTCTCTGCAATCAACACACCAACATAACAACAAATCCATATCATTTCCTAAACTATAAATTACCAAACAATAAACTATGTCATCACCTTTAAACAGAAGATAGCATACCTGAACACAGTTAAAGGACTTAGCATTCTTGTTTTCAGCTTCAGTAGCATACATTGTTGGATAAGAAACCTTGTACCTGTTAAGTTTTCCATCATAAATCAGTATCTCTAGCTTCAAATCACAAAAGGGGTTGGGATAAATCTTACAAAAAACAAATCTTTATATTCAAATCACAAAAGGGGTTAGGGATAAATCTTTAAAAAAATACAAATATATAGCTTCAAAATCACAAAAATCACAAAAGGGGTTTTGTAAAATTAGGCAAAATCAAGAAATAAACAGAGATTTAGACAAAACCGTACTGTTTGCGGGCTTTGCCGACTTGAAAGGACATCCAGAAGTTGAGGAAGCAGTAGGCAGCAAGAGCAAGAATTACATATCCATATTCTTTGGGGAGGAACTCAACTCCGGCCATGGCTTTTTCCGATTTGGGTTTTGAGAGAAAGTATGAGAAATGGGAGAATTGATACTTTGCTTTGTGTTGAGGTGGGGTTTATATTGACTTGTTCAAGATCTCTCTACATTGATGGTATCTTGTTTCTCAAGACTGCACAAATGAGATTTTGACTTTGTTTATTTGTGTTCCCACAATTACAATATAGGAAAGTAAATGTGATTGAATGCAATTTCTACAATTTTTAGACCCTTCTTCTAGAACTAGAAAAAGTGCAAATGGAATTGTTTAGTATAATTTTGATTTGATTTGATTTTTCAAAAAAAATTTGACAAATCTAATGATATTTGTCTCTTTTATCCCTTTCACATTTCCAACTTGTAAATTTTTATTATTTTTTTCATTGTGGTAGTTATTTTTATTTTTGAATTATGAAAAAAATGTCTTGGAAATTATAAATTTTAATTATGTGAATAAAATTTTACAATAAATACCAAATAAGTATAGGTAAAACGCATAGTTATTTATTTACGTAAATGAATTTGATTTTATGATTTTGTCTATTTTTGAACTTATACATCGCAGATTTGATCGGCAGAGGCATAGTTTCGCATTATGATAGAATATGTATGCGACTATATCAATTTCCTTACGACAAGATCCATTCTCATAAGCGGAATCTTTAGCAAGCAGTTTCCAATGTTTGCACCTTAAGATGAGGTCCACTCTCATACTAGCTACTGCATGAATGTGAAAAGCACTGTGAATTGAATTATCCTTTAAATTGACTTAATTAAGCCCTTTCATTAGTCTATTAAGATTTGTTTGGTTGGGAATAAGTTATTACGAGATTAATTATTTTGTAATAAATTATCTCATTATGTACATGAAATAACTTATCTCATTATTGTGGTAAAAATGGTTGGATTACCTAATATCTTCAATCAAACATCTAAGATTATTATATTTTATACCTCACACCAAAAGGCAAAATAAACTAGTTATAAAAATTAATTTTAATAAAAATTAGTTAAAACATTTCAAACCTTTATACGACAATATCAAGTACAATCAAATTTACTTAATAATATCATCATTTGTCATGATATTTTTTTATGTTACAACGAAGTATTGTTACATAGAAAATATATAATATAAAACTATATGAAAAATTAATTCCACAAAAAATATAAATATTAAGATATTATTATTAAAGAGAATTATTATAGAAAAATCTGACTATATACTACTAAATGATCACACTAGCCAAATTTAATTTTAATCAGAAATCAGTAACACAAGATTTCAACTTGGAAAACAATTAAGCACCAAAATTTTCTCAAATAAATAACAAAGTGGACAACAAAAGGAAGGGGACAATGTCAACGGATTCTACAAAGTAAATAAATGACAGGATCGCAATTTAGCTCCTATTAATGAAAAAAAAAAAAAGGAGAGGAGGATTTCCATCTCTTTTACATTTTCTTTTAAATGGAGATCGGAGAAGGAAATTATAAGATGAAATATCGAACTCTTATAAATAAATTACTCCTTCTGCCCCAATTTATGTGATACATTTTGCTTTTCAAGAGTCAAACAGTTTAAGTTTGACTAAGAATTTGCTTATGGAATCTTCAATTTTTTTAAAATGAAATTTATATATTTGTAAACTACATAAAAAGTACTATAAGTCCCAATAATTGATAATTCAAAATATTTAAAAGATATATGGAAAATTTACGGTCAAAGATAGACTTGTTTGAATCTCGAACTTCGAAATGTGTCACATAAATTGGGACAGAGGGAGTATAATTTATGTGGTCAATCAAGAGCTACAATGATTTCCCTCCATATTTCCTAAATAACTTCAAGCAAAATACAATTGATTTTTTACTTGCTTTTTCGTTTCAAAAATTAATTTGACTCATTTTCAAAGTTAAAATGGTTTATATCAATTTAGATATTGTTATAAATTAGTCTCGGTTCAATATTGATTACATAAATATCACATAATTAGTCATTAGATCGAGAAGAAGCAGCATAACTGGAAAGTCTTTACATAGATTGATTTGGACCCAAACCCAATTAACAATTAGTTAAAAGAACAATGAATGAGAAAGAACAATTTAGGCATATTATTGAGAAAAATGCCTAGTCCTATCATCCTCTTTCTTAGAGTTGTCATTTGGTGTGAGAGATGAGAATAAATACTCATGGGATTAAAAAAACACTTGCTAATCTCGCTGCCACAACACCCATGAAGATACGCCACAAAATCGATGGGGAAAACTATACCAAAATGATGAGCTCGTTAGGTAGATCAACTTCCGTTAAAAATCCTAATTGAAAGAACCAACATTCATGGAGAATTAAGGAATTTTCCTTTTGATTTTGCATAATTTTTTGTTGATTTTTCTGAGTTAAAACGAAGTTCAAATAGCTTTTATAAAGCTAAAACGACATAGGGGCTAAGGGCCCACCTTGACATGCCTGCTTGCACAGTCTTACAAAATCATGAATATCTCTCTATTCTGAAGTCGTATGGGCCAATAGTTTAGTGCGTTGGAAACTAGACTCGTAAATCTTCGATTTGGTATGTTGGGGGACACTAATTCTTTACATATTAGGAGAAAACCAACAACACATTTTACCCAATTTTTAAGAGGATTCCTTTAAAAAAATAAAAAATGAAAGTTGCAATAACTTTTTCCAATTTTATTTTGCCACTTGCTTGACTTCAAAACATAACATACAACTATTGTTCAATTGAAATACCCCGTAAAACATATTTTCTAACACATTAAGCTCTTAGTCTTATCCCAAAAGTATGAGTTAGTCTGGCGTTCAGACGAGCATGGTGTTACATTAATATAATCGTTCCACATAGTACAAACAATTTAATTACATCGAGTATGTATTTTTTCTTACTAATTTCAATTTCAAAATAATAATATTTTTTATAAATATAAATTTATAGATGAAGTATTATATCTAAGAAAATATAAATAAAATCCTAATTTGAATTTGTGATTCTAAATTTAAATTATATTGCAATTACGCAATTAACAAGACCTGACATTAGTTTGACGACAAAATAGCAATTGTGGTAAAATATAAGGACTAGTTTGCATTTTAACCAAAAGGCCAAAAAAAAAAAAAAACTTTATATAATTTGCGTGTTGGCCACTTTCCTGTCATAGGGGTTTCCTTTCTTCCAAGAAGAAGAATCACTGCTAAAACCCCTATTCGACGGAGCAGTTATCCTTCGAGTTTTACAGTTAACTACTTCATCTCTCTGTCTTTGTCTATTTTACAATATTGTAGTTTGATTTATAAATTATGATCATACAATGGGGTCTTGCAAGAACAAGAAAAGCACTGAAATTGGGTTTTGCAAGAAAAAGAAAGTAAAAAATGTAATGGGGTTTTGCAAGAAAAAGAAACAAAATAATAATTTGAAATTGGGTGTTGCAAGAAAAAGAAAAAGTTTGAAATGGGGTTTTGTAGAATGTGATATAAAAATGGTTTGCATATGCTTGGGACGTTTCTTGTTTGATTTATATGCTGTGAATTGTGATCATGCAATGGGGTTTTGCAGAATATGACTGAAATGGAAACTGACGATGATGGTGAAGCCATTCTTCTCGAAAAGACACTTATAGACGTTATCTTTTCTTGGTCTTTTAAGGATGTCCTTAACAAAGACCTTTACAAGGACAAGGTTTGTTTTACTGCTATTTTTGTCTTGTCTTATTTTGTGTGTGTTTGGTTTTTGTAGTTATTAATTCTATGGTTTATCCCTTGCCTGTTTCATTTGGTGGCATTTGTTACCAGGGCTTTTACTCTTTACTTAGAATTATCCAGAGTTTAAGTAGGTGTGGATTACCATTGCATCCACTATGGTTCATAAGTGCAACATGATACTTGACTACTTGTAATGTGGTTGCTTGTTAGACTGGGTAGGTGTCCTTTTATTTTTTCGCAACTTGGGTTGTGTGCAACTTTTTAAGATTGATATTTGATGCAAAGAGTAGCTATGAGACTAGGCATATGAAATGTGGATTATCAACACTTTTTTGTATCTTATAGTACTTGTTAGTCATGAATATGGACAATGGGTTGCATTTGATGAAATTAAAACCTGTCTATCAATACATGATTGGGGTAGCATTGCCAGTATAACTGATGTTATTAGTTTTGCACATCAAAGGTAGATGATGAAGATTTCATAATATTTTATGTCAAGGCAAAAACAAAATGTCCATTATCTTTCATGATGTTTGAGCGTATTTGTTTTGGATCTCTATCTTAAGTATATTCTAGTCATATGATCTTGAGTTATTTTGTAGGTGAAGAACATCCCTTCAACCTTTCAGTCCATCGCTTTGTATATGAAGTCATTTGTCTTCACTCTTTTAGAGGAAACACATGCTGATTTGTCTTCTAGCTTCGATAAAGTGGCAAGTGCATCTATATGCAAAATATTGTCTATTCAGGAAGTGGAGAGTAAAAAGCCATTTGATAAATGCTTATACATTATTGAGATGGAAAGGAAAGAGAGTAGTGGTGATGGCAGATCATATGAACCAGAGACGGGGGATCTCTTTGCCATTACAGATGTAAGACCAACATGTGTCGATGATCTAAACAGACCCACAATGTCCTACATAATGGCTCTGGTTCAACGAGTGACATATGAGAAAGATTGTATCAAGATCAAGGTCTTCTCATCGAGACCCTTTTTGGTGGAACAGGGCATTAGGGGAAATCATATGAGGGACTCTTTGTTCTTGGTCTCTCTTATAAATACGACAACAAATACACGCATTTGGAATTCATTGAACTTGGGGCTGGAAAGGCAAAACTCCAAAGTTATTCAGAAAATACTGGAACCTGATTCTGATGTGACTGTAAGCTTCATATTTTTCTCATTTGTTATTCTGCTTAAACAGTCTTACCAGAATGATACATCTTCATATTTCCTTATGAATTTTGACGTCACTATTAGATGACCTTCTATCACCAAGTTCTTCAAGTTGTTACTTGTATATCATAACATGAAATATTTGACTTCTTCTATTGCTTTTGTAGGGTAAGGAGAAGTGTAATGTCTGTTTGCAAGGGGAAGTGTATCGAGTTTGCAGATCAAAGATCCTTGCATCTAATTGGTTGATCAATCTTAATGATTCTCAACACGAAGCAGTTCTGAACTGTCTCGCTACAAAGTATTGCCATCACGAGAACACGACGAAGCTAATCTGGGGTCCTCCTGGAACGGGGAAAACGAAGACTGTTAGTGCATTGTTGTTTTTACTTCTGAGTCTCAATTGTAGAACAGTAACTTGTGCTCCAACTAATATTGCAGTTTTAGAAGTATCTAGACGAGCCTTGAAGCTTGTGGTGGAATCATGTGAATTTTTGACTTATGGTGTAGGAGATATAGTTTTGTTTGGAAACAGGAAACGAATGAAAATTGATAGCCAAGATGAGCTACTTCATATTTTTCTTGATTATCGTGCTGAAGTTCTAGCAAGGTGCTTTACTCCTGCATCTGGCTGGAAATACTCATTGCAGTATATGATAACATTACTTGAAGACACTGAACTGTTGTACCAGCTCTATTCCATAAATGATCAAGAGGAAGATGCTGATGCTGATGCTGATGCCGAGCTTTATCAGAAATATGATAATAATGCTAACTATGATAGTGATTCAGGGAATGCAGTTCTTTGCAAAGAAAGCCTGAAAAACAAGGGGGACAAAACACAGAGGTTGTATGCTCAAGGCGTCAAAGACGAGTGGAACAAGAGACTTGGTCAAGTAATTGCCAAAACAATAAAATTGAATGATGAAAGCCAACTTGGCCGAGGGTTTTGTCGGAACAAGAAACATTCAAGGTCTGTTCCGAGAAAGGGGAGTAATGATTCTCATCAAACTAAAGCAAGGTTAAATTTTGATGACTTTGTGACAAGCAAATTAAATTGCAAACTGGAGGCTTTTACTTTCTATGTTGTTAACTTTGTCATGCACTTGCCAACTTCACTACTGTCTGTGGTGGTGGCAAGAGACATGATCAGAGCTGTTAACTTACTTCATTCACTTAGTAGTTTATTGCAAAATTTTACCTCTAATGGTAGAAGTTTAAAAGAAGTCTTTGTTAGAAACAAAGAAATAGAGAGACGAGTGACTGGCAGCTCTTCTGATGTAGAATTGGTCAAACAAGAGTGCCTTAAGATACTCAAATCCCTTCCTAACAGCTTTTTTGAACCTGAAGACAAGTTTTCAATTAAAAATCAAATTTTGAAAAATGCATGCCTGCTTTTCTGTACTGCTTCAAGCTCCTTCAAATTGCATGAGACAGAGGCTGAATTGCTTGTTATTGATGAAGCCGCTCAGCTTAAAGAATGTGAGTCAACTATCCCCTTACAGATTCCTGGTCTCCGTCATGCTATATTCATAGGAGACGAGTGGCAACTGCCTGCCATGGTTAAAAGCAAGGTTGTCATGTGCTACTTTAAATGGTACTTAATTATAAAGTTCTGCACAGTTAGAAAGTAAGTTGTTCTTTTTTAATTAGGTTTGCGAGGAGGCCAAGTTTGGGCGGAGCTTGTTTGAGAGGCTGGCACTTCTGCGATTCAAGAAATACCTTCTTAATCTTCAGTATAGGATGCACCCGTCTATAAGCTCATTTCCGAACAGGGAATTCTACCAGAAACAGATTATAGATGCTCCAATTGTCAGAAGTACAGGATATCTGAAGCATTTCCTTCAAGGTGAAATTTATGGTGCTTATTCTTTTATCAATGTAGCATGTGGAAATGAGGAAGTCGTTGATGGGCATAGCATCCAGAACATGGTAGAAGTAGCGGTGGTTTGTGAGGTAGTTGCCAACCTCTTCAAAGGTACACTAAGATTGATTTAATGGCATTATCAAGTGAAGATGCACATTATATCATTTACTAAATTATGGATTTTCTGATTTTATTTCCTGTTACAGGATTCACTTCCTCGGGAAAAAAGATCAGTATTGGTATCATATCACCCTACAATGCTCAAATTGCTGCAATTAAAGAGAACCTCGGAACTAAGTATAGCACCGATGATGAGAGTGAATTCTCTGTGGATGTACGATCTGTCGATGGTTTTCAAGGAGGTGAGAAGGATGTAATAATAATCTCAGCGGTACGCTCCAATGCTAACAGATCAATTGGTTTCCTTTCGAGCAGTCAAAGGGTTAATGTAGCATTGACTAGAGCAAGGTATTGCTGTTTTTTCAAGATACTGTCTAACTCTCCATTCTCTAGGGGATTGTCTGTGGTTCTGTAAGAAAGCTTGCTTCTTGCAGGCACTGCCTCTGGATATTTGGCAATGAAGCAACATTAAAAAGCAGTGGTTCTGTTTGGAAGATACTTGTACATGATGCCAGAGTTAGGGGCTGCTTCCATGATGCTCAGAATAACAAGGACTTGGTGAAATCTATGGCAGCTGCCTTGGTAGATATTGACCTCCTTGACATTAAAATACGCCTTTATTCAGTACTTTTTGAAGGAACAAGGTGGAAGGTATGCTCTTTGAGTTTCTAAAGCATTTTCTCCTAAATCAACTGGCAATGCCTTTCTACTTACTTTATATTCATTAAAAATGTATTTTTACTCATTTTCTTTGGATATGTTAAAGCAAGTTTTCCTATCAGGTGCCACTTTCCTAATCTCACTTTATACAGAATTTTGCACAGGGAATGAGTATATACTAAATCACATTTGATGTGCCATCGTTCGATGGGGTATGAAGTTTTTTCCTTTATATATAATTTTCTAGGGTGGGTAGGCCCGTGAGGATGAGTAGTGGGGCAGAAAAGGCAGAAGGAAAAGTCTTGATTGGGAATAGAACCCTAAACCCAAGTAATGTAGAGTGAAGTTGCAACTACTAGGCTGGACTCTCCATGTGACACAAAATTTAAGATGTTAATTGACTCCTGTTTATAAATTCATAAATAAGAGTAGAAAAAATATTAAGTGATGTTTGAAAATTTGATAGAGAAATATCTCAATGGAAGTTAGTTTAATAGAGAAAAAAAATGAATCAATTTTAGACTTGATTAGTAAAATGGATTTTACATTCTTAAAACTTTGTGGAAACTGTATAAAATAAGTTATCACTGGAATAGCGTCCAACATTTTTGGATGTAAATTATCACTGGAATAATGGAAACTGTATAAGCAATGCAATATAAATTGTGGTGGAGGTAGTAGGCCTTTCAGGGCCCGTTTGGCCAAGCGATATTAAATCATGACATGAAATCATGATATGAAAGCATGATACGAAATCTTGAGATGGAATTGAAGTTTTGTTTGGACATGCGATTTGAAATTTTTGTGTTGTATGTTTTCTCATAAACATAAGAATCCCATAATTGTAAAACTACTAAAATAGTCCCAATTGTCTATTCAATCTTACCAAATAAACAATAATTTATAAAATCGCATAATAAATTATTACAAAGCCATTGTAGTCGGTCTTGTTCACACAATATAGATGAATAATTATTTTTTTATTAAACATTAAAGTAGTAGTAATAAATTTGGTTGACAAATAAATTTGATAAAAAATAATAAATTTGATGAATATAAATGATAAAGTAGGAATTGATTTAAAAGTTATAATAAATTTTATGTTGGGGAGAATAATAAATTTTTAAAAAGTAATGATATGATTATAAATTTTATTTACAATGAAATAAATGGCTAGTAGATATAAATGTAGGGTTGTTTTAACAAAATATAAACTTGTGGGTCAAGTTTTGTATTTTAAAAAAAACCAAAATCATGATATGGAATTCCCAAATCATGATTTTTGAAGAATATGGGATTCCATCTCATGATATGAAATCATGAGATGGAATCAGCGTGAAATCACATGATTCCATCTCACGATTTCATATCGTGATATGGTATCGCATGACCAAACGTCTACTTACTTTTTGTAAATTCTTTTAACAAAATGTCACTCCATGGGGACTAGAGCTAAGGTAATAGATAAAGACCAGTGAAGGCAATGCCTTTCTCTAAATGAAGACAAAGAATTGAGTACTTACAACGAGTTAACTAATAATTTCTTTTTGTTTGTTGTAGCATCATACGGTTTATGGCATTATTAGTGCTCCTTGATTAGACCAGAGAATGAGCCCTGGTCAGGGGAGATTATGTGAATGTTGGTCAGTGTGTTTAATTTATGGTTAAAATGTTGTGGGAAAGCGACGTAGATGCTTCAAGAGCTTTCATAAAAATTAAATTGATCCAAGGTTGTGTTTGATCTCTGTCGGTTGTTCTTTCTCCCAGCTGTGTTGTGTTACCAGGACTAATTGAAGCTTCATCTGTTTCATTACAGATACGTGTTGATGATAAATTTTGGAAAGCAATGGAGAAAATTAAAAGCATAGAAATTCGTAAGAAAGCAATTTCCGTATTGATGAAGCTTTCTAGTGATTCGCAATGGCCTCACACTGAACATATTACTGTGCCAAGTGGGGTGTCTAATCAACTCACTGAGCTCTGCCCTGTC
Organism: Solanum tuberosum; assembly: GCF_000226075.1. Taxonomy (NCBI): domain Eukaryota; kingdom Viridiplantae; phylum Streptophyta; class Magnoliopsida; order Solanales; family Solanaceae; genus Solanum; species Solanum tuberosum. Next base: position 1,651,336 of record NW_006239023.1, on the reverse strand, counting down.
GATGGGATACTTCATATTGTTCTGACTCTTGAGACTATTGTGGAGACCTCAAGATATGTCGATGTCATGCGGGTTTGGGATATTCGGCCACTGACAGAGATACCAAACCTAGATCCTATGTTTATCTTGTGCAAGCAGCTTGATGCTTTTCATTTGAAGGATGAGTCATCTGCTGAAAGTTCATATCAGGTAGGTTTATCTTGAAGAGTGCATATATGATACAACATACAAGATCGGAAGGGCATTTTCTTGTAGAAATGCTACAACTTTTTGAGACTTTGTTTTCTTAATGTGCATAGATAGGATTTGTTACATATAGATGCAGTTATAGAATGAAGAGAAGTTTACTTAAATGTGCATAGATCATGCAATTTTAGAACGGGGATAGAATATTCTGTGGTATACTTTCAGTTTGCAGCTATCCTATTAATGGAGTTAACCAAGCTTTTGGTTTGCAGTTGTCATTTGTTTATCTCACAATTTATATTTCCCTTTTCAGCCAAAATAGGTCGAGCTTCTGGTTGTTTGTGTTGTCATATCCTTGAACATCTCTTCGGAGACATTTATACATTGACATCTCATGAGAAATCAGAAAAGCTGATGAAATAAGAGTGCATTCTTGCTTAATCAGTTCAAATATTTTCTTTCATCTGTTAACGTTCATTCTAGTTTATCATTTTAGGACAGATTCAACATTTCGTGTGATGTGAGGAATAAAAATAAATAGTGATGGGATAAAAAAATTGTTTCTTGTTTGGTTGTCATGTTTGAGAGAACTTATCCCACCATGTTCCCAACCAAACAACCCCAAGGATTCAGAGTCTGGGTAATATACATGACATTTTTAAGGTTTTCTTGTCTGTTAACGTTCATTCTGGTTTGACGTTGCTCTTTGTATCAAAGCTGATAAAGAATACAGGATTTCAAATATTACTAAACTCGGACTAAAAATTGATCAAGTTTGCTCTCGCATTTGATAAATTGCTAAGCAAGTACTGAACTGCACAGAGCCCAAGACACAGTATTTCAGTCATACAGTTTATTCAAAAACATCAATTCATAGTTCTAAAGCTTCTTCCACGTCTGCATTTTTCAATTGCAATCTTTGTGGTTCATATGAATGGTACAAGTTAGTAAAATTAGCAACAAACTTCATGATGGAAATGAGCATTTTGTAATAGTCATTCACCATTAAGCAGTAAGCAAAGCTCATTACTGAAAGCATTTTCTAAAGAGAATACTGAATAGCATAACCATCCAAAGTGCCAGGTTTGGGATGGTGAACAGAGCACTACACTTAAACTGGGTAAAACTACTAATTGAAGTGTTGCAAATTACACTGAATCACATTCAGTACTAACAGATTTTCAGTCAAAACTGTCAAACCTCAATAACAGGCGGTAGCTATGAGCTCTTACACATTACATCAAAGAATACAGTGACATGACCAACTGAGGACATCATCTTAATACTTTCAAAATAGCCAGAGTTTACACATCATTCCAATGATATAACCTGTGCTTTTTCAACTGTATTATGGTCAAAAGGACGATATGAACCTTTGAATCTTTGATTGTCCCCTCTCCTTCTCTTCTGGCCCTTCCAGATCCCCTATGTTGTCATGATATTCCTGCGGTGCAAGTATAAACTTCAATAACATCAACAGACTTTATCTAGTATTCTTCAGAATAAAGGAAAGACTAGGCCCACTGACGAAAAAGTGAACTGTATAATAGAAAGGAAAACAGCTTCACATAAAACTTGTATGAATTTCATTAAAGATCAACACAGGCAATTCATGAAGATGGACAAGGAAAGTCCTCAAGGAGTTCTTCCTTATAGATCTATCTTCAGCTACTACCACACCACAACGCCTAAGTTATATTTCAATAATCCAAGCATGACAAGAAACAATTTGCATTCGTTGAACTAAATCCAAAGTAAAAGATACAAAGGTCAGTGCAAATAACATGTTGCAAAAACTGGATTTTGCTCTGATTTGCTACAAGTCCTAAAGCTATTGTTTCTTGCAAGTTAACCTTGTCTCCAAATGTATCCAAGAACTTTCACTCTTTTTTTTTTGGATAAGTAGAAGAATCCAGGAAAATTTGCTGCATAATAATATAACTAACTTGAAAGCAAACACAAGAAAATCAAAAAGAGGGTATTGCTGGAGAAAAAAAGGAAGTCATAAGCAGATACCTGGAGTATATCTTTTACATCTTGCTTAGTCAGCTTTTGTTGCTTTAGCAAAAGGTCAATCCTTGCTCTGATTCGAGGATGTCTGCATTAAAAAGAACAATTAAGCAGGAGGAACTAGATCTATCCAACCTGAACAGAAAAGTATGTCAGGTTTCAGAACTTACTCAGACGTCCAAAGATGACCCAGAATAACAGCTATCAACTGCAGGATCAGGGAGAAAAAGAAACGACAATAAGAATGCCAGAGATCTGAAGTGGTAATGTGCTCGTACAAGAGATAAGTACAAAATTAAAATGCAACAGATCTTTGACCTGAAGAGTATAAAGACCAGCTTCTAACTTCCTATTGTACTTCTCGTCTTCATCCATCTACAAACATGTTAAACATTATGGCAATATAAAATAAAAGGCTTTAGTGAAAGACATAATATAAGCAAAGTCTAAGAAGTAAACAGACCTCCAAATCATCTAGTTCAAGCTGGTCAAACCGTTCAGACTCAAGTTTTACTCTATTGGAATATCTGCAACAGCCCCAAGGATAAAAAAATTAAAACCAGCACAATGTAACAAAATAGAACAATCAGCCTCAAGAGAACCATTCTTGTTTTTTTTCCGAATAGTGGAAGCAAATGGAGCAGGGTACTTAGATATATGTTGCATGAACAATCACCTCATGTAGAGCTCCATAAGCCTGTCAATTTTTTCGCACTCATTCTCCACGAACTTACTTAACAATCTATCCCTTCTAGAACCTCTTAAGATTCCTCCTGTAACAGCAAACTAAAGCAGTCACATCCAAGGTATATGGGAGGTTTACCCATTATAAATAAAATTATCTTATATAAAAATGCAGTCACATACAAATATAAGGGAAATTTTTTTCTTCTTCCCCCCACCCCCTAAGAACAGAAAAATACTTGTGTCTTCACAGATAGATTGTTCTCAGTTAACTAGCCCCCTTACCAAATAAGGAAGCAACTAGTGATACAAGACGCTCTTCCAATTCTTCTTTGTAGCGTTTCTTGTTCTTTTTGCTCAGAGGTAGCTGATAATAAAACATTTAAGCATAATAAGTTATATGAGTCAATAATAGAAGAAATTATAAAAAAACACCAAATCATCCTAAAGAGCTCATTGAAAATTTGAAATCAAGGAATGGAAACTCTTCCATTTGGGGAGAACTTGTGATGTAGTTATGTTTTAACTATCTCATTAAAAAAAATTGCTATTTCAACAATAAAAATGATACTAGAGTTGTTGTTATGTAACAAATAGCCATGTTATTAGTTAAATAACAACTTGATGGGGAATACAATCCTTATCTAGACATCGAACATTTTAACAACATATCTGTAAAACAGAAAAATTAACATCCTACTCCATTCATCAACAAATTTAATACTACCGTAAGAGTTGTTTATGAGACAATCTTTGAAAAATTAACAACTTAGTCATTCAAACAACTATGTCTCAGTTCCAAATTAACTGGGATCCACTGTATGAATCATTTATATCCGTTATGCTCAGAAAATTTTATAAATTAGCAATCAATCAAAACACAATCAACTATATCTCAATCGTAAACCGGCTGTGGTCTACTATATGAGTCCTCTATATCCATTCAACTAAGAAAACTATCACATTGGTCAACAAATAAACTATGTCTCGGCCATAAGTCAAATCAATTGCGAGCGACTACATGAATCCTCTATATCATTCTATCAATGTAAAATGTAACAAAAATAAAAGTAAAAGAGAACTTGACTTGCCTTACCCATGAAAGCAGGAAATGCAGTCTTTAACCCCATTACATCCACAAACCTCTCACATGCTGGAGGATAATTAGTCATTGCAAAATCCAACGCCCTTATAGCTGATCCATAGCACATTTTTTTCTGATTCATTATAATGATCATCAATTCCACTCCTTCAGATTTCACAAACTTCTCTTTATTCTCCAAAGGCATTAACAAACAACACAAGGCATCAAACAAGTTCTCAACCATCTCCTCCTCATCTGGCGTCTTAGGGTCCTTCGATTTATACATTGCTACAGCTTGTAACAATGCATCCACGCCGTTCAATTGCCCTAATCTCTTCTGATTGACCGTGCTGCTCTGCAGCAAAATAGCCAAAATCTCCGATGCATACTGCTTGTTTCCATCAAATTCTCTTACCTTTATTCTTGTCAGCAACCACTTCATTAACTTCGTCCTTTCACATACAAGTTCCGCCACCGAGGGTTTCACTTCAATAAAATTCTCAACAGTGGCGAGTATACTATATATGGCAGCGGTCTCGTCCGGATCGGAGTCGGACATTTTACCTAGAAGCTGAACGAGCAATTCTAACGCATTGTTCTCAACCAATGAATCAACTAAAATTTGCGCCGGCTCGTCGTTGTCCTCTAGAACATCCTCGTCGGTCAGGTCTTGTAATAAGCCGACCACGTCAATAGCGATGTCAGTGTTTTCGTGATTGAGGAGGCTGGTGATAGACGCAATGGTCCCGAGATTGACGAGTTCCGGGTAAAATTCGGGGCCTCCGGCGAGTATTTTGAGCTTTTCGATTTCTTCATGGAGCTCGACTTCGGAATCCGCGAACTTTTCGGGTTGGTCCGGGTACTTGAGACGTGCAGCAATGTTCTCCTTAAGACGGCGTTCGAATGCAAGGACGAGTTTTTTCACTGTTTTGATATCGAGAACTTCCACAGGGTTTTGTTGAGATTTTTCTAAGGCTTCGAGCAGTGAAAGGTCTATGCCTCCGTTTGCGGCGGCTGAGGACGGCGGTGGTGGTGGTTTGAATGTGTCGTACTCATCGTCTTCGTACTCGGCAGGGTTTCGCTTGCGTTTTGCTGCTTCCATAGCTTCTGGCCAAAACCCTCAGCTCCCCCAGTAGCAGCAGAAGAGCTTCTCACACACAAATCACTTTTCCCTTTTCACCCCTTCATTTTTCTGCTTGATACTTCATACACCTCTAACCCGTGAAAATTGCTCGGGAGACCCCAAAGATTTTGATTTAATACATAAACAATCCTTAAATTTGTTGGTAAATTTAATTTAGAGTTTCAAATTGAAACTTATTTCAATTGGTCACTTAAACACACAATATGGTGTTTTTAGTAGACACTTTCAATTTAAAATTTCCAAAAAAAAAAATTGCACATGTTATCAACTTTCACTATATAAATAAGTTAAATACTTAAAATATGTCATTATGTTAAACTTTAAATCTATTTCAACTGAGATTAATATGTATACTTAAAGTAGATAATATATTTTATGTGGTTAAATACTTATAAATTTTTTTTTAACTATTATTTCAAGTACAAATATCATATATCTTCATTTAATTCGTCAATTTATCATCAACGAACATTTACTCTATACATATTTAACCGAGTCAATAAGATTTTTGATTTGTGGATGCTTAACTTCTTTATTTCATATGTGAAGTTATTATTAAATGTACAATAGGGGTGTACATGACCGGGTTGGTCCGAATTTTTCAAATATCAAACCAAATCATGTGTGTCAAATTCTTAAATTTATAAACCAAACCAAACTTATAAAACTCGAGTTTTTCAATCTTGGATTTTTTTCGGTTGGTTCGAGTTTTTCAAATATCAAAACAAACCATTCGTGTCGAATTTTTAAATTTTTTAAATCAAAACAAACTAATAAACCTCATATTTTCTTCGGGTTTTTGGATTTTTTCGGTAAACTATTCATATAAACATATATTTAACTTGTGCTCCAAATATTTCTTTAGTCCAATCAAAAATACAATTATCTAAGGTGTTTCTTAAGAAAAATAACACAAAAATATGAGATGAGTGATGACACTAAAATATTCAATAAAAAATAATAATGAAATCGTATAAAATAAATACTTGCAAATTGATAAGTCATAATGAAAATGATAATAATTTAAAAGTACTAAATCATGCTAAAACAAGTCTAATAAGTATTAATTACATGATGAAACATTAAAGAAAAATTAAAATTAGGTTATGTATTTTAAATGTCTAAACCAATGTGAAAGTAAAGAATAAATATTCAACATTATTGTCATCCTTAGTATTGAATTAATTTATTTTGTTAGCATTAATATTGATTAGATTTTGAGTTGAGCTTTATTAGAGTTACTGATTACTAATATCTATATACTACAACTTTTATTGGACCATTCAAAATTTCAAGTCTCAAAAAACTTGAAAAATATGTTAAAAGATAAAAAATTATGAAAATGTTTAAGTAATATTACATCAAAGTAAATACTCTTATGTATAAAATAAATTTTTAAAATTATATTTATAATGTCGGGTTGGTTTGGTCTCGAATTGACTTTTTTTTGTTAAAACCAAACCAACCCAAGTATAGTCGAGTTTTTTTTTTTTATAAATACCAAACCATCAATCAAATTTTTTTCCGATTTAACTCAATTTGCGGTTTGATTCGATTTTCGATTCAATTTTGTACACCCTAATGCACAACTATATGAACATAGAGGATTCAAGCACACAAGGGTATAATTAATGTGGTGGTTGAGAAATGAGAATTCTAAGGTCTTAGAGACAAAAAATAAAAATGCAAGAAATCTGATTTGAACACCACGATCATCAAAAAAGGTTTGACTCAATTTGTGATTTAATTTGGTTTTCGACTTTTCGGTTCAATTTTATACACCCCTAATGCACAACTATATGAACATAGAGGATTCAAGCACACAAGGGCGTGGTTAATGAAGTGGTTGAGAAATGAGAATTCTAAGGTCTTAGAGATAAAAAAAAAATGCAAGAAATCTGATTTGAACACCACAGTCATAAAAAAAAAACGTAAAACATTTTGAACACAGAGAAAATATAAAAAAGCGTGGACGGCAGGATTCGAACCTGCGCGGGCAAAGCCCACATGATTTCTAGTCATGCCCGATAACCACTCCGGCACGTCCACCTTGTTTGCAATAAAACTTTTATTTTAGTATTTGTAACAAACAAAATAAAACTATATCTGTGGAGAAGCTTCTACAGTTCCACTAATATTCATTGACACGTGGATTTTGGAGAGCAACATTTGGTCAGCTTCTTCTTCTTCTTTTATATCAATTCCTCAATCTCTTCCACACACAGAGATAGATAAACCTCAACTCCAACTGATTGAAAAATGGCAAATCAGAAAAGGGTTCTCTTACTATGTGGAGATTACGTTGAAGACTATGAGGTTTCTCTCTTTTTCTTTTTTCACATTCTTGATTTCTAGTTAGTGTGTATGTGTATATGTTAAAATGATTAATGATTAATGATTTTTTTTTGTTTTGTTTGTTATTGTTCAGGTGATGGTACCATTTCAAGCTCTACTAGCCTATGGAGTAGCCGTTGATGCAGTTTGTCCTGGAAAGAAATCCGGTGACATTTGCCGCACTGCCGTCCATCAGCTTTCTGGTCACCAGGTCAATTATTTTCTCTATCTTATCTGTTAATTTGAATCTGCATAGTTCTTCTAAGCGGTATGTAATGTGATTATTTACTAGTTTTTTTTGGAGTAGATTCTTGGTGAATTAGCTTTGATCTGTCCGCTAACTCTGATAAAGAGAAGGGTTGAACTTTGAAGTAGGTCAAAGCTAGTCTAAAATTAATTAGAGGCTGATACAGATTATTCATATAGTGGATCTCAATCAAGTCGAAAAAATGATTATAGTTTGCCATCTTGTGTATACCTAATTGACTCGTGCTGGATTGCATTGGATTGTAATGTTTTCGTTCACAGCACGGATCTATACTCTTATGATTTCTGTTTGAAGATTGGATACCCATTTATTACAAAAAGTAAAAGGTTCAGACTTTATGAGTTACTGAAGTATGATTTGAATCTGCATAGTTCTTATCCATGGTATATTTCTTAAGTAGTATTCGAGTGGACTTTTAGATGTTTAATGATTAGAACTTACCCTTTTATTTGTCATTCATTGACTAGCACTGGATTGTGGTTGAAGATTGAAACTTGATGTGTAGCTGTGTTCTTTTATTTTTCTGAGCTTTACTCAGTGTTTTCTGTTTAAGGAGTGGATATCCATTTAATCCAAATTTCAAAAGGTTCGTGTTTTATGAATTATGAGTTTGAATTCAAGGAAATAAAGGAGCTTTCATTGCTGATGGGCGTAGAACTTATGATACTGGGATCTTCAAGTGTAGTTTTTAGCTTTCAAGAAATTGGATGCTGCATCTCTATATGCAGACCACTTAACTCAGGATAATTTTCAGCTGAGGGCAAGAGATGTGGTGGATGAGTTCTTAGTCAAGGAGAGTCACCCTTGAACAATTTGGCTAGATATAGGCTGGTCAATTGGAGTTCTAGGTTCTAGACAACTACAACAATTCTTTAACCAAATTATATGTCTATACTCACTTGTGCACAAGTCTTTGAGCAATGCACTAATATTTTCCTGTTGATTTGTTATAGAATTTGAATTTGTGATACTATTAATGTTTTTGTGGTAGCAGAGTCTTATTTAATTTCAAAATTGTTTCAGACATATTCAGAGTCCCGCGGACACAATTTTGCTCTTAATGCAACTTTTGATGAAATCGAGGCTTCAAAGTATGATGGCTTGTTCATACCAGGAGGACGTGCTCCAGAATATCTGGCCATGAATGAATCTGTGTTGGACTTAGTGAAAAGTTTTGCCAACGCTAAAAAGCCAATTGTCGCTATCTGTCATGGACAATTGATCCTGGCTGCTGCAGATGTGGTCAGTGGCCGAAGGTGCACAGCTTATCCTGCTGTCAAGCCGGTGCTTGTTGCTGCTGGTGCCCATTGGGAAGAGCCAGAAACCCTGGCCTCATGTACCATCGATGGTAATCTCATCACTGGATCTACTTATGAAGGAAATCCTGAATTCATTCGACTCTTTGTCAAGGCACTTGGTGGCAGCATAGTTGGTTCTGGTAAAAGAATCCTATTTCTATGTGGGGTAAGTTAATGATCATGTAGCATTATCTTTTTTAGCTGAGAGAATTTGAAATGCTGAGTTTCGAATTGCAGTTTACTAGTAAATGCTAGTATATGAACTAAATGTACAGATTATGGTATGACTTATGACCTTTGAAATGACTTTCATCCCACTCCAAAATTTAGCTGGTTCTGTTGATATGTAGGTGAAAGAAATTTTTCTCCTTATTGAAATTCCAATATGTGCCATAAAAAGATTCTCTCGTTATGTTTATTCGCTTAGTTTGTGTCATATTTTGCTCTCCACATGCTGGTGAGGCATCAGATAATCATCTGATATTGTTTGGAATGTCATGCCTGTGTAGATAAGAAAGATCCTCCAGTTTAACCTGTCATCTTAAGTTTGACAGTATAGATTGATTATTATCAGCTGTTACTTAGTTCTGGTAGTGTGTGCTTCTATGTCTCAAGGAGGATTTGTTGAAGAAGATGCGATGCAGACTGTCATAGATGCTAAATAATAAATAAGAGCTTTTCAACTTTGCTCTTTCAAAGTGCTATATTAGGAAGTGGTGCATCTCTTTGTTGTAAAAGTGAATAGTATTGCAACTTAAAAGTTCACCCAGGGAGCTTGTAGTAACTTTCATAGCACATTTTTTGGGATAAGGTCTTTGCTTCCATATGCTAATGTATTATTCTCTTCTCAGGCCATTGTAGAGCGCCTTTTACCTTTATAAATGAACGTTTAACCATTAGTACTGCTTTATCGTATAGGATTACCTACCTCATTCTTTTAAGGAACATGATATCGAAATTGTCTCTTGAATATGATATCTGGCTACTCTATCCTCCATGTTCTTTATGGTCATGGGTGGCAGTTCTTGTCATTCTCTCGGAGGATTGTATTTTTGGATCATGAGCTGTGTATTAGCACATTTTAGTAGATGCTTCCTCCAAATAGAAAAGAAAAAGAAAAGAAAGCGTTGACCCTTCCCATATTCTTTCCCCACCTATGTGAATCTGTGCAATCTGCACAAATTACTGATGGTCCCTGACTCCTTGAGTTATTTATCTGAAATGCAAATTCCATACAGAATTTGGGAGGTTCACGGTTCACCTTGAACATGATATACAGTTAAAAAAAAGAATGTTTTTACAACTCATGATTCATGAATTCCCTTGTCTTACCTGTACTACTCAGCCAAACTATCTACACAATCGGATTAGATGTACTTCTTGCTTGATTTATATTTTTTATCTCCCTTGAGTCACTCTTTTCCCCTTCGCTGACCATGTTTTCATACTTCCTGTTACTTTAGCTAATTGAAGCCATTGGTCTGGGGTCTGGGCATTGGATGTCCTGAAAGATGTTCCACTAAGTAGAAGGCTTGAAACTACCACACTAGAGGCTTTATTTTTTCAGTATGAGTTACCTGGCTAGTATCACAGATGTGTGCAGATTTCATATTTAGAGTTCTTCTCTGTTCTGGTCTCAGACTGTTAAACTTGTGTTTGATTGACATCTTATTTAGCAACTAATTTGAGTGCCCTTGTGTCTACTTTCTTTTGGGTGTAGGATTTCATGGAAGACTATGAAGTCAAGGTACCTTTTCAGTCCCTCCAAGCTCTTGAATGCCATGTTGATGCTGTTTGCCCCAAGAAGAAAGCCGGAGAGAAATGCCCCACGGCTGTGCACGACTTTGAAGGTGACCAGACTTATAGTGAGAAGCCAGGTCATGATTTTACCCTAAATGCCAATTTTGAAAGTGTGGATGTTTCAAGCTATGATGGACTTGTAATTCCTGGAGGCCGAGCTCCAGAATACCTTGCCCTGGATGATGATGTTATTAAGTTGGTCCAGGAATTTATGGAGTCCAAAAAACCAGTTGCATCAATCTGCCATGGCCAACAGATACTATCTGCTGCTGGTGTTCTCAAGGTATCTATCTCTGTTAACATCATTTAGAATGGAAGTTAAAAAGTTAGGTGCTTGCATGATGTTTGAGGAACATTTTATACTAGGATGTTATGATAAAATTGATCCCAACAATCTTATGCAGTAACTAAAACATGTTATCTTCAGAAATAACATAAAATGAAAACATGTGGTTTGTGCATACTATAATCCGTGCTCGCGTTAAACAACTACAGGGTAAGAAGTGTACTGCATACCCTGCTGTGAAACTTAACGTGATACTAGGAGGGGCGACATGGCTAGAACCAGAACCAATAGACCGTTGCTTCACAGACGGAAATCTTGTGACAGGGGCAGCTTGGCCAGGTCATCCTGAGTTTATTTCTCAGTTCATGGCACTGCTGGGAGTGCATGTAAAATTTTAGGCTACATGTCTGTTTGATATGTTTAGCCAGGTCAGAATATATGTATCCAAATGTGTAACAGAATAAGTTTTGTCTGTTCGAAAATCAATAAAACTACTGATGTCCGCATAAGTGTTACACCCTTGGGAAATCTATTTTATCGTAGTTACTTAATGATAATGGTAATATTGAAATGGACATAATTTGGAAATTGGCCAAATGATTATACCCAGCGGCTAGGCCTAGCACAAATATCAGATTTTGAAGTAAATGAATCGTCACCTCCAATAGAAAAAGAAAAGTTATTTGTGAGTTAATAACATTCCAATCTAGCTAGACAACAAATTAGAGTTGTTAATTACATAATGAGGAGAAGGTTCTTTGCCATTTCCAAGCAAGTATTCATTCCACGCACTTAATTAATCGATAAGTGGATTATTAGGTACTCCTTAATTTTATATTGCCAAAATTCATGTGCAATTATACTCTATGATCTTCTTGTCCTACCTTAATAAAGACACCTAAAATTAAATGGGCAGTGGTAGTTTCTTGACAACCTTTTAGCACTTTCCACTCAATTTCATTTTAGGGCAAAAGCAACTATAACTATAATTACATTTTTGTTTTGCATAGGACTTTCCAAAAAAAACTTTTTCAGAATTTTTTTTACAAGAAAATTGTCCAAAGTGATAGATATTCTATATAGAAGCTAGACCCCAAGAAGATTAGCTCTTAAATAAAAGAGATATAATACATGAATATTCAGTTGTAAAGAAATTCAAAAAATAGAAAAAAGAGTATTTAATAAATGGAGAACGTGAGCTTGTTAGGTCAAGGTCTCAAGGAGTCAGCACAACTTTGTCCACACGTAACTACAAGTTGCCCTATAGTTTTTTGGGCCATGTTAGGTCTAATTTTCTTCTGGACAATTCAGCAACAACTCTTTGTCTTCATCTATTGATAGTCTTCAAAAGTATCAAATTGGCAACCTGATAATGACTTTTTTTTGTTTTGTTTTCCGCTACAATTAAATTCATATTTGGATTGACTCATTTTTGAAGGCGACACTTTCAATTGAAATATCTTTTCATTTGCAGAGATCAAATTTGAGACTCAATCGTTCCATCACAATCCATATAACGCTAAGAATAAGACTTACGGTAGAGCTAACCCTTATTCTATTAATTTGGTAATTGATGCCAACACGATTTTTAACACATATCAAAGAACTTCGAAATATATACTAATCCACAAAAATGGATATGAAACTATTTTGAAAACTTTTTATACATCAAATTTTAAAAGGTGGAGGAATATACTACTAATATTCTCAAATGGATCTTTTGATTCTTTAAAGAACAAAAGTGGAAAAGAAAAAGGCATAAATTAATATTTTTTTAGGCAAATCAAATTGGATTAGAACAGAAGGTGTGAGTTTGAAATGCTTTTTACCTACAAAAAATGTTGAATAGGCGGCTCATGTATATTGGTCCCAGTTGAATGCAAGCCGAAAGTCGTCGTCTATTTTTTTAATTTGCTATTTATTTTTCTTAATCATACTTTCTTATGTATGTTTTTGTAATATAAATAAGAGTGTGTTTAGCTAATCCCACTAGTAAATGTCTGCACATATAGGATTAAGTAAAGCTTAGTTGGATCAAATTAATTATCACACAACCTAATTAAAGGGTCATCCGACCTAATTTGATAGATAACTTTTCCATTTACAACAAGATATATCATACTTTATCGTGATGATATATCACAATTAGTCCATGATAAAAATGAGCCCATATGTTAAGATCTTATCCTAATTACTTCATTTAGTATATAATTTCAACTACTGGAAAAGATAATAATATCTTATTTATGACAATGATTTTCATTTTTTGGTGCTAAGAAACTAGTTGAGAGCTAGTGATATTTATGTTTATCGATAGTTGTCATAGATTTATATACTATTGGGGAATTAAAAAATTTCCCGTCCGTCCCATCTAAAACCCTTGAATTATTGAATTTGGGGACAGAGACCCAGCCCCTGCTTTTTTTAAACAGTTAAGAATGAATTAAAAACTCAATTGTTGGAATTTTCAAAAGTTTGAAAACTTACAAATGAATTTTGTGATTTCTTGATATTTTTGACAAATTGATGATTATGTTTTGTTAGTGATATCACTTTGAAGCTATTCCACAAACCCATTTGAAATGGAGTTTCGTGGTTGATGTTCGTAAGAATGAAATTCAATTTTTGTATAATAATATAAATATATGTATTATTAAACGCATCACAAAATTGATACATTTTGTTTACGATAAATGTGTATTGTAACAATATGAGCACTAGTGCAGAAAAAAGAAGTTATAAGGGTGATGTAAACTAAAAATATAACTTGGTATTTTGTATTAAAAAAATGTAATTCATCTTTTATATAAAGGTCCCTTTTATTATTCTGTTTGTCAACAATTATTCACAAGCCATCATCTCCTAAAAAACACAAAAAGAGGAAAACAAGTTTGATATACAGAACAAAATCAGACGTACACTTTATTTGGACTTTTTCTTAGACTAATGCAATATTTTTGGTCGAGGGGACTGAATATTCATAGAAGCCACATTTGAATTTCGTCTCAAATACAAAATCTACAAAGTAGACAATGATATATACTTTGACTAAGGTTGTACTTTAATTAATTTTTAGTTTACACTGTGACAGCCACTTAATAAAGAGTGCCATGTTAAACACGAGATCAAATGTTAATGACCTCATAACTCTAGTTACATCTTTCTTCTTTTCATACAAATTGGGTAAAAAGTACTTAAATCATATGATTAGAACTAGCCACCTTGCTAACAAAATAATATTTTTTTTGTTCCACAATGAAATATCTCAATTTAGACATATAGTCACTAATAGAAACTCACATATGACTTTTTTAGGTTTAAAGATTATTATTTTTTTCTTCATCTTTTGTGTTAGCTAGAAAAAATATCAGATCTAAAATTCCACAAATGAGATCTACCTATATAGATGATGTGTACGCATTCTTACCCTAACTACGGAGGTAGATAAGCTGTAACTCATCAAATGATGGCTCCACTGCGGTGCTGAACCATCATCATCACAAGTGGATTGTTGGTCTAACACTTGCACCCATATGACTTAGGTAGGTGACCCATCATAAATTGTAATTTACTACTATATTCTATTTTATTTGATACATATAAACTCACCCAATAATTCTGATTCCCATCCATGTGCTTCATCCCAATTCCAGCCAAACTGACAGAACTATGAGCATTTTAGTACTAGTTGTCATTTGTAAGCTATCTATAGCTCCCACAATCCCACCTTCAATGCATAGTCCTTGTCATCGATCCTTAGATGTGATTCTCTTTTTATTCTTGTTTTAAGCGAGAGTAATCTTTGAGAGTATGAGAACGCATTAGATAAAATGCGAGATATTTATAATTTATTGAATATATATGATTTTAGATTGGACAATATGAAGATTAAGAATTAGAACTAAGAAAAGCAGTATTTATACTTGACAGACTATTTCAAAAGTGAGAGAATAAATAAATAAAGGAAAAAGCAAGTGGAAAAATAAAAGATTAAAAAAATATATGCATTAAATTAATGAGGGATAACTTGAGAAATATAAATTTTATGATAAAGAATATTTTTGTATCGAAAAAAATATTTTCTACTTTTTTTCAAGGAAAAACCTAAAAATTTATTGATTTTTTTTCAATAATTAAAAAATCGCTTTTACGATTTCTATTTTATTTTTGTAAAATTTTTTTGAAAAAAAATCTTTTATTCTGCAAAAGCTTGATCAGACTATATTCAATAACTTGAATTATTGGCTACTTTAATTTGTGTGTAATGTAATGCAGGAGGCAATGCAAATTTATCATGAATTTGAATTTTATATATATACTAGTAACGAAAGCCCGGGCGCTGCCCGGGCCCAACATTAATAAAGTTATATTGTTATTCTCTCCGTCCCATATTAGATGAGAATCTTACTAAATTTTTATTTTTCATATTATTTGAGCACTTATTAAATTAGGATAGAATTAATTAATTCTTTTCCATTTTACCCCTACAATTAATATGACCATTCCTATATTGTATGTGTATTTTTTGTAACTCATTTCAATGTGCATTGATATAAAGAAA
>NW_006239023.1:1626899-1633416 GCF_000226075.1 Solanum tuberosum | reverse complement strand
AGAGGGGGGAGCTCACGTGAAGCGAACCATTGGGAGTTTGGAGCGACACGAATCCGAATTTACAAAATGACAATAGTACCCTTCGTTCGGGGGAAAATGTCATGCATTACGCGCTGGCTTCCAGTTGTATGCTCTTATAACTCCCTTCATCGCTATAAATACATCACCATATTACATCCACCAATTTGTTGCTCCAGCCATTACAATTTTCCAGACTCTTCCTTATAGAGAGAGAGAAAGAGAGATTATTCACTATTGAGATCTAGAGAGAGACGTAGTACGATTCAGAGATTAATTTCTGGTCGATCTATGCAAACGAAGCAAAAATCTTCGATCAAATTGGGAGGATTTGTTGCGTTGATATTTGATCCAGGTTATGATTATGAGCTGGCTTGATAAGCTACGGTCTTCTTCCAATCTCAGCCGCTTCATTGCCGGCCTTCTTATCTTCATGCTTTATCATTCATCTCAATTAATTTCTAATTTCTTAATTCCTATACAACCGTAATTTACTTCCCAATCACCTTCCTTCTCTGTTTTTTCCCCCATCTTTTCTGTTCAAAAACATTCACTCTTCTCTCCCGATTTAAACAACGTCGGCGTTTTTGTTCACGGATTTCATGGAAATCAAAGATGATGATTCTGGCTCCAGCAATTTATTTGACGGTGAGTTTCCTATTTTACTCGAATATTGTTAATTGATGAAATAATCATTTGTGTTTTACTTGAGCTGTTACTGGGAGCCTGTGGTTTTTTCAATTAATGATTACTCTGTTTGATGTGATCTGTGGGAACTTGATTGTATTTAAATGAGCGTGATATTTTAACCATTTCGGCATTGCCGAGTTAAATGAATTATTACCAAGTAAAGACGAACAAGAAACCAAAACACAGAAGAACTTACTGATTATGAAGTCATAGTAGTACAAGTCTTAATTCGGATAGAATTGTTACATTTGACATAAATGATGCTAGAATTATATTTCATTCGTCCGGTATTTTATCAAAGATTAAGATGATGTTATGCTAGCAGCTCCATATGCAATTGTTTCAAGACCGACTAGAATTTCTGTTTTTCTTTTCCTGCCGAACAAAATTCACTTGATTGGTACATATGCATACCGTGAAGTCATTCAAGTAAGAGGATAGATTGTGGACAATGTACACAAAAGTGTCTTACCCTTTTTGGACATTATTAAGAGGGAAGTGAATTGCCTTGGGCAAAATGTTGATCAAACAAGCACTATGTCTTCTTTCAGAGTTCAGATGCTGTTGATATTGCTTTGGGCTCGAAAGAACGATAATCTCTTAAAATAATTAGATCTCGTCATAGTAGTACAAGTCTTAATTAGGATAGAATTGTTCTGTTTGACATAAATGATGCTAGAATTATTTTTCATTCGTCTGATTATTTAACAATGATTAAGATGGTGTTATGCTAGCAGCTCTGTGTTTGGATATTATTAAATGGACACTCTTGGACTAGTAAATTTCTCTTAGATGGCTTCGACAAATATCAATAAATGAATGTTTATTTGAATTTAAAATTTGATGGTTAGATTTTTTCTTCCAGAAAAACTTTGAGTTACATGCATTTTGATTGTCTCCTCATGATGAATTTTATTCTTATCTTAATTCTTCAGGTTAAGCATTTTGCTTTTACTTTGTTCGGAGTGTTGAAGTATAAATGAAGAACTTTATATTCATGTCCATCATATTGCTTTAACTAATGATTTCATCGGTGGAACTTAATTTGATCCTTTCTTTTGCTTGACTAGGCATTTTACCACCCCGCTTAGGTAGGCTGCATAGTTCATCTCCATCTGTAATTGTGATTGGTGGAGGTATCTCAGGGATAGCTGCTGCACGTTTCCTTCACAATGCATCTTTTAAGGTGGGCATACTCAGGATTTTAAACGCTTTCACATGTAACAACCTTTTATTCTTTCATTCTTAAAAGAGACACTTTCAATATTTGTCCAGGTGCTCTTATTGGAGTCACGAGATAGACTGGGTGGTCGCATACATACCGACTACTCATTTGGTTGCCCAGTTGATATGGGAGCATCATGGTGAGAGAATTTGAACTTTCCTCCCAAATTATCTCTACAGATCTGGAAGTTTATGACTTTTCAATCTGCAATTAATTGACTGATCATTAAACATTCTTTCAGGCTCCATGGGGTGTGTGATGAGAATCCTTTGGCTCCATTGATACGTCGGTTAGGGCTCACCCTATATCGCACTAGCGGTGACAACTCAGTGCTGTATGACCATGACTTAGAAAGGTAACCTGGATGACATTACATTGAACAAATGATTTTTATCATGAATTAGTCTGCATTTTCCCTCTTTTGTTTGCTCACTCTCTCGTCAGATATAGGTGTTAAATTTTTACTTGCCATAACTTCATCCTGATTCAACTAATCAGAATACCGACACTAACAATTTGGTAGTTTGTTTTTGAATTAAAATCAAAAGGACTTACAATTGGTTTGGCTGGAATGAAATTTACTTGCCTCCAGAGTTCCAATGTGATCTGGTTTCAAAACTTCCTGCATTTCCTGAATTTTAGCCTGTGCTCTTTTTTCTGTCCCCTTTATATTTCTTTGTGCAAATTAAATAGAGTTTCTATTAACTCAGTCAAGAGCTTATCGTGTTTTCCGTTCAATAGTTACATGCTGTTTGACATGAATGGTCATCAAGTTCCTCAAAACACAGTTGTTCAAGTTGGAGAAGTATTCAAGAAAATCCTCAGCGAGGTTGGTCTTTAAATTTAGACTGCTCAAAAATGCTGTGCCTCTTAGGATTTTAAAAAGAGACCAGTGATGATTATTTGTATTGCTTATGCAGACTGAGAAAGTGAGGAATGAGCATAGTCATGACTTGTCAGTTCTTCAAGCAATATCTATTGTACTAGACAGGCATCCAGAATTGAGGTATGCAGAGAAAATGTTTCTCATGTGACCTGCTACTGTCTGTTGAATTTGGAATCTTGTTATACATGCATATAAATATTGAGTTATTTGTAATGTAGGCAAGAAGGACTTTCCCATGAGGTGTTGCAATGGTACATATGCAGAATGGAGGCATGGTTTGCTGCTGATGCAGACACGATCTCTCTGAAAACCTGGGATCAGGCAAGTGTATTTTCATTTACTGTTTTTATAAATAGTTTATTGGGTGCTTGATGCAGTTTTCAATATTATTATCTTGCTCAGCTAAGGCCTAAGGTCTTATTTCGAAATAAGAAACTTCTGAGGAAATAAAAAAGGGCTTTACAAGCTGTTACTATTGCTAGCAGTCACTTATTTTGATTTATTCCCACATTGCAAATTGGGCACAATCATTTGATAGATATATTCTTGAAAACATATGAACAATTGAATTACTTTAGGTGAGTAATATCGATAGTTATATTTTTTATGCAGGAACAAGTTCTCACTGGTGGTCATGGACTTATGGTGCAAGGTTACAATCCAGTCATAAAGGCCTTATCAAAAGACATTGATATCCGTTTAAATCACAGGTGCAGATGGGTTTCTCTAAAATGCGGAAGCTCTAGGTTCTCTTTGTTTCTTGATATAGCTGCAATGATTATAAAACCATATGAACTCTTACGATCCTGTTTCTATTTTAAGAAATGAGGTCAACTTTTTTACACCTCTGGTTGATTTGTTGGTTTCCTAAGATATTAAAACAAAATGTTGTTCGTTTCCTCCATAGAGATTTTTTTTTTAGTTACACCTCAACAGACAAACATGAATATCTCCTGTTCTTTCTCTATGGTATTTTTTCAAACTTTTTTTATATAGTACTTTCCAATTATTTCAAGAAACTAAACTATTTTGTTTGGATCTAATTTTACTAGGGTCAAGAGGATTACGAATGGGTATAACAAGGTGAAGGTTACAGTTAAGGATGGGAGAAATTTTATTGCAGATGCTGCTATTATAACTGTTCCTCTAGGTGTTCTGAAAGCCAACTTAATTGAGTTTGAGCCAAACTTGCCAGAATGGAAACAATCTGCTATAGCAGATCTTGGTGTAGGCAATGAAAATAAGATTGCATTACAATTTGATAATGTATTTTGGCCAAACGTGGAATTGTTAGGTGTTGTTGCACCCACTTCATATGCTTGTGGTTATTTTCTTAACCTCCACAAGGCAACAGGACATCCGGTCCTTGTTTATATGGCTGCTGGAAAACTTGCTTGTGACCTCGAGAAATTATCAGATGAATCTGCTGCTGAGTTTGCAATGTTGCAGTTGAAGAAGATGTTCCCTGATGCCACTAAGCCTGTAAGTAATCTCTGCTCCTACACTAATTGAATTATAAGTCTTAGCTAGTGACATGCATGAGAAAGGACTGAATAACGGAAATGTTGCACACATAATAATTTACGTTGGTCTATTTTTGGTTCAATTGGTGAGTTCACACTTCATGTCGATTATTAGTTTATTACAGTTGGGTAATTGTTCATTTACACTGTCCTTTAACCTAAAAAAGGTAAACCAATCAGATGGAAAAGGGCGAAATATAAAAGTAGAAGGAAAAATGAGGAAGCACCTCCATCCTCTCTCACTCTCTCTAGTTTCTTATTTTACTTTGAAAATTGTCTTTCTACATTGCATAAAAAAGGGAAAGTGATGCATATTCCCTTTCATTGATTACAGCAAACTCTATGCAATCCTGCATTTGTTTATCTAACACTCCTATAACGCAAACTTCGTTAAACAGTGTTCAGTAATCAGAGAATGCTTGCACAAAAGCACTTGTAAGCTCTCTTGTTAATCATCCGGTACATTTTACAGGTTCAGTATCTTGTATCTCACTGGGGTACGGATCCAGACACCCTTGGATGTTATTCTTATGACTTGGTTGGAAAACCAACTGATGCTTACGATAGGCTTCGGGCACCAATTGGTAATCTATTCTTTGGAGGGGAAGCTGTGAGCAGTGATGATCATCAAGGGTCGGTTCATGGTGCGTATGAAGCTGGAATTATGGCTGGTGAAACGTGCCGCCGACATCTCATTAAAAGACATGGAAGTCTGGAAATGGTTCAGGCTGTTTCCTCTAGGGAGGAGACCCTTGAAGCCGCAGTTCCTCTCCAGATTTCAAGAATGTGATATATCTTCTCTGAATTTGCAAGTTACATTTCAAATAACTTATGTGGTGTGTTCCAGTTTGTACTATTACTTTATATGAATAAATTAACGATTATGTCTCCATGCAACTGAAATATTCAAACTATATATATCAAACTTTTTAATTGACCATGTCTGAGAGTTTTATTATTTCTTCTATCGGAACAATTAGTTGTTTATTATGTTTTCATTATCCTTGAGCAGGAAATTTGTATTTAAAAGGAATTGTACAAACATTTCCTTTGAATGAATCACATTATAAACACAAATTATTTATCATTTGAGTTGATTATTAATCAAAGGATACAAACCAAAAAAAAGATTAGAAGGAACGTGAGGTCTGCTTTGGGGGACAACATTTTGCGACACTGCAAACATTGGGCTTGTGCAGCAAAGGCCCACCTAAAATTACTGGGCCCAATTAGGTTGGTTAGTCCTTTTATCATCCAAAAGAAAGAAAAAACAGAAATTTACGCGGGGTGGCCTTTTGAAAGGCTAATATTTAACTTTTGACCCCAAATATCATGTAAATACACATATCCACTCTAACTTCTTCTTTTTTTTCCTTCTTTTTCATTTTCTTTCTATGTTCCAACGAAAACATCATTAAATTGGTCCTAGTTACTTTTAGAGCTAAAGAAAAGGAAAGCTCATTACTTATCTATGGTTATTTTGGCTGAAGAAAATTTAATAAATCCATGAGTAGTTTTTTTATGCGTTTGTTAATAGAAGAAAACAAAATGAAAAAATTATGTTGATAAAATTTCTACACAATTAATCATAATAGTTATTGCGAATATAAAATCATAATTAATTGTTAAAATTTTAATTACAAATATTGAAAGATCATAATGATCCGGTAAAATATACGACCAAATCCCAACAACTATTATAATTTGTTATTAAAAAATAATAAAAATTCATGACTACTTCCAAAATTTTAATTTACATTATGGTAAACCAATTTTTTTACACTACTTTTTTTTATGAGGCCAAAATTTAAACATACTACCAGAAGATCCCATTTGTGCAATTCAGATGAAGAAAAAAAAAGGTCTGGTCGGTGGCTGATAAGAAAAGTCCAAATAGTACAATGGAATTATTATTATTTGGTGTACAACAACAACATTTGTTACTATTTCTTCTTCACTTCTGCATTAAGAAAACAACAGATCCCTTCTCCCTCTCTAAATTCTCCATTTTTCTTCCTCATTTTTTTTTACAAATTTTATTCATGGCATCCACTGGGCACACCAATCTCAATGCAAAACTTGTAAGTTTTTTTTTTTTTTTTTTTTTTTTTTTTTATTCATAATTAGTCTTGAATTGTATTTACATGTGTGAAGGAGTGCTCTACCTTTCATTCA
>NW_006239023.1:1618066-1626782 GCF_000226075.1 Solanum tuberosum | reverse complement strand
TTTTTTTTTTTTTTTTTTTTTTTTTTTGTGATCCATGCATATGAGAAATGAATTTGAATTTACAGCTTTAAATCTTTTACCGTAAATTTCTATTTGATTTTTTTCTAGGTGTTGTTAGGTGACATGGGAGCTGGTAAATCAAGCTTGGTTATACGATTCATAAAGGGTCAATTCCTTGAATTTCAAGTATTCTTCTTTCTTTTCCTTTGACCTTTCAATTTTGACATTTTTTAGGGTTTTGTAATTTTTGAGTTTATGGGTGTTGATTTAGAATCCGGTAATCGAAGTTGATTATTGATATTGCAGGAATCGACGATTGGGGCGGCTTTCTTTTCGTCTACACTGGCAGTTAATAATGCTACGGTGAAGTTTGAGATATGGGATACTGCTGGGCAGGAGAGGTACCATAGCTTAGCACCTATGTATTATAGAGGAGCTGCAGCTGCTATTATTGTCTATGATATCACTAGCTCGGTAAGAGACTGTCAAATTGGGAGAATTTGCAATTCAAATGGGTCAATACAAGTGCTTTCGTTGTTGGCCTTGTTAAATTGTTTTACTTGATGTATATATTGGTTTTGCAAGTGAAAAGAAATAGGAGTAATGGCTGCTTTACTTCATGCATTTGTAAGGTTGAAAAGGGGTAGATTTTGGAGCTAATTACAGGCAAAAAAAAAACTAATGCTGGTCTTCAAATGATTTTCTCTGTCCATAAATCAACCCCCTTAAGAGGAGGTTTCCTATTTGCACAAATTTAGAAGGTTAAGGTATTTAATGTCCAATTCAGAAGTGTCAAACAAAAAAGTGCACAAAATGCAGTTTATGGTTTTCGAATATCTCGTATCGTAGAAAATTTTGTTCCTTAGTGGTGGAAGGACTTCTCATGAAATGAGAGAAGCAGTGGATACAGTTTTGGTCTCTATAGAATTAGGATTAATGAGAGAGAATTCTTGCTTATGTTCACTTTGGCTTTTGCTTTACTTATCTTGTTTCGGATTTGAATGATCACAAATCTGTAATATGGATGTCTGCATGTTTATGCATATGTCTATGCATCTATATTGAGATGTTTTCTTTTGTTTTCTGCTAATTTAGGATTCATTTGCAAAGGCAAAGAAATGGGTGCAAGAATTGCAGAAGCAAGGTGATCATCCCTTCAACCTATTTGCTTTGTATAGATTAAAAAAAAGTGAAAGTTATTACTCCCTCCGTCCACTATTGTTTGTCAGGGTAAAATCATGCACAACCTTTAAGAAAAATTTAATATAAGGTGCAATTTACTAATATAACCCTACTATCAATCATTATTAAAATGGTTTGTACTTTTTGAAAACTGTAAAAAACAACGTTTTTCACATTAAAGTAGTCTTGTAACTTTAAAATGGCTACTTTTTGAAACTAATAGTTATGTAATTATTAAGGGCAGTATTGGAAAAAAGTGACTAATTGTTTCTTGATTGTTTAAATTGACAATTAATTTTGGACAACTATTTTTAGTATACCTGACAAACAATAGTGGACAGAGGGAGTATCTTCTTTCTATTTTGAGTAACCCAGACAGCTCCTTTTAAGATGTCTAGTAAACTCTGGAAAAATCATTTTGATGCCGTTTATTTTTTCCTATATGGTTTTCTGCCTAGTGTCAACTTTACTTTTGATGATCCAGATTTTGTTTTGAAATAACCACAACCCTGTTTAGAAGGGGTTTTCAGGAAAATAAGCAATTTTCTGATAACATGGCAGGTAATTCTAACATGATCATGGCTCTTGCTGGCAATAAGGCAGATCTAGAAGATCGAAGGAACGTTCCTGCAGAAGTAAGTTGTACTTTATGGTAATCCAATGTTTCATGCCCATCATCCTTTATTGAGGTTCCTCCTATTGGTCCTTGTCTAGCCTTTTTATATCACAGTTCTTAGATGCAGAATTTGATATATTGCTAGTAGTCTCTGCTGAACAACATATCCAATCTACAAGGTTGGCGTTTGAAAAAAAGAGAGTAGTAATTGGTGCTTGTTATTGCTTAAGCTTTCTTAAACCAATTGTGTATTGGACTAGATTTGAGAGGACCGAAACATTTAGTCACCCTCTAAAACTTCAGTTCCGAGCATGATATAAAACTAAGGTACTCATTTGGTGGGAATCAATATGAATCAAGTATGTTTCAATCCTAAACAAGTTGGTGTTGGCTATATGAATCCTCTACATCTATTACCGCATTCAGAGGTTTCATCATAATCAGCCTATTTTTGTATTGGGCACTAACCAGTACAGCTTTTCTTTATCTCAATTTGGAGTTGACTATGCTTTACTATGTTCTCATAGGCAGAGGTTTTTTGTGGCAATCACTTTAGGTAAAATTAATCCAATGCAATTAGTACTCTAGGGGAAGTTTGCTGCCTTTTTAGATTCCATTTATGGGATCACACTGGATATGTTGTTGTGGTTGAGGAGAAGTCTGCTGCCTTCATTTTTTTGAAAATGCTATTTCCTAGTTTAGTTTGTTGCAATTGTAAGATAGGTCATATGAATTCATAGGCTGTTAGGTGATACATAGATCTCTTCAATTGTGGAACAGGAATGAGTTCTCAATCCATCGCCTAACCTAACATGCAATTTTCCGTGGTTAAGCATTTTTAGATCTATGTCAATGCTCTTATGGAACCTTGAACGTTAAAAACAATCTCTTCATTTTTTTTTTGAAAATGGTAATTGTTTCTATTTCTGCAGAACAGTACATAGGTTGTACTGAAACCCGTATTTACATAAGGAAACTCTAAAATTACCGACCTATCCCTATAATGAGTCTAAAACATCAATGATAGAGAGGGTATCATTAGAGTAAATTTGATTACACCAAAAACACAGAGTCGAAGTGCAATTCAGTTTAACTTGTTGCATACTACTCTCCCTATTCTCAAAAACTCTAAGGTTCCTCTCTTTCCATATTCTCTTTATTTGAAGAGAATGTGGAAGTCATAAATAGTGAAAATTCTTAGAGAAGATCTCAGTGTTCTTATGAGCTGGATTTAGAGACGAAAGTCAACACTAAATTGTTGAAGAGCAAGATAAATAATTGGATCACTAAATTTTAGCTCCCGATGGCTACTATAACTTTTTAGGAGTGGGGGGAGGATATTTGCCAGTGACTAGGGAATTCGCTAATCTTTGTCTATCTGCTTAATCATTTGTATGTTAGTTACCTTATTAGGTTTCTCTCTTATCCAGTAACTGAGGTAGTTCAATCTCTTCATTGTTTTGGTACATCAGTTTTCCTGATAGTGTTCTTGGTGACTTTACAGGAGGCACGTTTGTACGCGGAGGAAAATGGCCTCTTTTTCATGGAAACCTCTGCCAAAACTGCTGTGAATGTCAATGATATTTTCTATGAAATAGGTACGATGATTGCTTTTCTCATTTAAATATTTCCTTTTGTTGCTCTGTGTGTTTTTCATTTATTTCTAATGGTATATTAAGAGCAGGCAATATTATTATGCATCAAAGTTATTGAATCTTAAGGTACAAGTCAAATGTAATTTTATCTTCGGTGGTTGTCATCTTGTGCTCATCCTATTAAATCTGTTTCTTTTTCTTCGATGAATATCATATGTTAAGTTATTTTCTTTCGGATTTAGCAACATAGGATCACTATTAAATTTAAAAAACATTAGGCTTATTGTTTAACCCACACTCGAATGGTTGAAGGGAGATAGTGCAACAACCTTGCCTTGGTGTTTGCACTAAAGTGCTGCCTAAGTGAGGTGAGCCAAAGCACTCAGTTCTTGTTACACCTAGCTTTAAAGCTTAAGCACGCCTATTTGCTTTAGCCTCGGTTTACTCATACTATAGTTAGGCATCTCTAGTACCTTAGTGCGTAGATTGGAACTTTATGAGATTCAACTCGTCTGAAAGTAGTGTCCTTCCCTTCATGTTGTTTGGGGTGATGAGAAGAGAGCAGTGTACATATCTGTTTCCCCTTCCTTTTCAATCGGAAAAGCTTGGAAAGACTAATGAGTTGCTTGCTCTCGTTTGTTAAGAAAATGAATTCTCATTAAACCTTTTTCACAACAAACCACCTTCAACCTCGCTCAAATATTTTACCAGATCTTACTAAATTCTAGCATAGTAATTTTACCCTATGGGCTATGTTTATTATAGTTTGTGATATTTGTATCAATCTTACTAAAAATATGCTAATATTGAATAGGGAGAAACAAATGCCTAAACTCTAGCAGGATGAAATTCTGAAAACTTTTGTTATTTTAGGGCTTGAACTTTTTGTAGGTCTTTTACTTTTGTTGTACAAGAAGAATTGCATGTCTTTTTTATTCGCTTTGAGTCCCTTAATCTTTGGAGTTTGCCATTTTGCAGCTAAACGGTTGCCTACAGCTCAACCCACTCAAAATCCAGCAGGAATGGTTCTTGAAAACAGACCAGCAGAAGGATCTCGAACTGCATCATGTTGTACTTGAAAATCATCATCTCTCATAAATTCATTGAACCTTTCCTAATCCTTGTCTAGAGTTCACTTTGTTCTTTCATGCTGTGCTTATACCGATGAACATGAAGTCTGGAAAGTGGGAGTGGCATGGTTCATACGGAGTAGAATATGTAAAAAAAAAAAAAAAAAACGATTTCTTTAGAAGTTCCCTTAATAGATGCAGGAGGCACCTGATTTAGTGCACATTGGCTTGGTCCTCACCTCATGCTTCTTGTTTCTTTCTTTCCGTATTTTGTAAATGATTCTAATTTCCATCAACCATTACCTCTTCATTTCCACCTGATGAATGGACCGGAGTCCGAACTCTGTTATGATATTCCTTGAGTCTTGAATAACCTGTTTTGGATTGTTTTTATTATAATGTTGTGAAGCTTGTAATTTGCTTCAATGCTAGAGGGGAAATGAAGAAAAAGGACCATCTGAGACTCATCTTATGCTCAGTGATTATTTCTTTTTAAAAAAATGTGTAAAACTATAGATAGGAAACTAAAGAAACTTGCACAATTATTACTATTATTGCTTTGAGTTTTATAAATTTATAACTCAAGATATCTTGAGGTTGTATATATTAAAATAAAAGTGGAAGTAGCTTTGAAAATCAGATACTTATTATTTTATGCTTGGTCATACCGAAATAATGATGTTAAAGAAAACAAATATTATTAGTACACGAATTTTAGATATTTACATTTTATGCGTGGACAGCTAGGTCCATAACCAAACAATCAGGAAATAGTGTTGTAAATAATGTTGGTCCTACTTTTTCTGGTAATGGACATGCAAGTTACACCTTTAGTTGGTCGATAAATATAATTATATTCGCAAGTTAAATATTATATTGTACAAGTGTGTATATATATATATATATATATTTTGTTTTGTCGTGTCATGCAAATTCATACATATCACATTTGGCAACTTTATTTTTGATTTTCTGATTCCTAGTAGTTAATGTAGCTATGTTAGTAATTAATTTATAACTTAGATTTTAAATATTCACGAGAATAATCGAATTGGTTGAGCAAATGGAGTGTCTTTGTCTCAAGTTTGAAATTTCATGTCTGCTTTTTGATCGACTTTGCTGCACTAAAATTACTTCTCCAATGTAGTTTGCGAACTATTAAACTAGATCAAAGTTTACCCTATGTATATTCGAAAGAAAGCAACAGTGAATTTCTTGTCGACAAAAGGGGAAAAATATTAATTTTAATCACATATTTAATTGTATGTGATTAAATAGATAGATGGTTTAAGTCATCCCCACCAACTATATATATCTATTCAGCAACATATTTTATAAATGGCAATAATTAAGATAATGTTGTCCACATTTAGTAAAAAAATATTCCAACATTGAGAAGCTTTTTTTGGATAAACATGTTTCCAAAGGTGATGTCGAAATCTTATTTTCCTGACTCAATCTAATCATATTTTTGTAAACGGCAAAGGGTCAAATATATCGCTGTACTATATGAAATAGTTTAAATATACCTCTAGTTATATTTTTGGGCTAAATATATCCCTCCCGTTATACTTTCGAGCTAAATATACCCTATGACTAACAGATGACACGTGAACGACTGAGATTAAGTGAACTATTTAATTTAAAATAAAGCAAGTTCGAATATAACCTGTCCCGTTCCAATAACTTGACCCAACCTAATATGTAAAATTAACCCACCCAATTTGTCTTTCAAACAAAGAAACCTAATGGGCGATTTGAGTTCTTGCTCTCCAGCAATGTCTGCAACTTGGAGCCTCTTCATTGCAAAGATTTTTGCTCAAAGGTATGATTTCTTTTCTTCTTCAAACTTTATAGCTGGTATGATTTCTTTTCTTCTTCAAACTTTATAGCCTAAGATTTTGAGTGTGATTCAAACTTTATAGTCTAGGGTTGTTTTTTTTGTATAATTTCTTTCATTGTTTGGAGTTTCATAGTCTAGGATTTTGGGTATGATTTCTTTTATTGCTTTAAATTTCATAGCCTAAGGTTTTGGATATGATTTCTTTTCTTGCTTCAAGCTTCATATATAGCCTAGGTTTTTGGGTATTGATTCAAATTCGACATAATCTGTTTATATTATTTGCATGAGTACTCTTGATTTGTGATCCCGAATAATTTAGAAATTATTTTTATTTGTGTATAAAAATATGTTAAATTTTTATTTTCTTTATTCTTCAACAGTTAGTGTCTTTCATATATCGGAAAAGACTTAAAAATACCCCTGAACTATTGGAAATAGCTCACATATACCCTTGAACTATATTTTGGCTCAAAAATACCCTTCTGTTAAAGTATTGAGTTACTTTTACCCTTACTATTAACAGAGGTGTGTTAAGTGTCATGTGGACGCCAAACAACTCTCACCTCCACATAGACTCAAACATCCTAATTACTAATTTTGCTCTCAGTTTTCTCAAGAGATACACTTTCACCCATTCTCATTCTCTAATACATCATATGATTTCCCCTTTCTCTAATACGATTTTCCCTAGGGTTTCACAGATTTCCTCTCATGGACGCCATTGGATTTCAAAGTTGATTTCGCGGTGGTTCTAGGTTAAGAAACTATTTCACCCCTTTATTCTTTTCGCTGCTGGAGTCCCATTTGGATTTTGGGTTTAGGGGTTGCCTAGGTGGTGGTGGTGGTTGGTAATGGATAATAATGTTGGTGAAATATGGGCATGGATCCATTAGCTTTTGGTGTTTCCTGTTCCTTTTTCTTCACCCCTTGTGTTTGTACAGCGATATTCTCTCCTAGTTGAATTGTTTTTCCCTCTCAATGGATGATGCAATAACACTCTCATTTGTGTGTGATTGATTATGACTAGATATATTGCTTGATGGAATTGTTTATTGAGGACAGAGTCCACTACAATGAGTAGGTTCTTTGTCCTTTTCATTGTGATTGGTGCATGATGTATGGTGGCTGGTTTGAGCTATACTATGACTTGGGAGACTTCTTGAACATTATAAAGTGGGAAATGAGCAGTGTGCGCCTTGTTCATAACTTTCCGCTGTCATATGTTTCCAGGCTACCTTGTCCTATACTAGTATCAACAAATGATTTTTATGAAATATCAAATGAATGATTCCGAGACTCTAAAGTAATATCAGAGTTGTTGGACAAGTTAATAGGTTGCTGAGTGCTGACTAGTGAACAAAATGTGAGGAGATTCACCAAAAATGATGATTAGAGAAATGAGAATGGATGAAATTGTATCTCCTAAGAAAATGAGGGAAAAAATAGTATTAGGATCTTCTGAGTCTATGTGGAGGTGAGAGTTGTTTGGTGCTTATGTGGCGTCTATGTGGCGTCCACGTGACACTTAACACACCTCTGTTAATAGTAAGGGTAAAAGTGACCCAATACTTTAACGGAAGAGTATTTTTGAGCCAAAATATAGTTCAAGGGTATATGTGAGCTATTTTCAATAGTTCAGGGGTAATTTTGAGCCTTTTTCGTTCATATATTATATTCTTCTACAATCATGAAATGTGGTCCCTTTTGTATTTTTTTTATTCTTCGTCAGTCATAAAATATGGTATCTTTCATGTTTTCTATTCTTTTACAATCACGAAATGGGTCCCTTTTTAATTTTTAATTCTATAATTATAAAGTTTTGTTTTTGTTTTTTAGCTAGTTTCTTTAATTTGTTGTGGGGATGATTAAAGTATTTACACTAGAGTCTGCTCTGTTGAAATGCTTTATACATAGCCATGAACTTTTGTGGTTTAATTTTACATAAAAATTTGACCTTTCCAGATGGTATATCAATATTATACCAAAAACTATTGTTCATATTGATGTTTGAACCAAACTAAAATGCTTCCTACTTTTATGTCTAAATTGAGGCTAAATATGTTAACTTAATACAAGTAGTTATGAAATAACAGTGGTTCTTTTTAGAGTGGACAAAAGTGGTGTCTATTGTTAAGTTTTAGTTGCAAAAGTTTGGATGTATTAAGAGAAACAGTTTATTCAAGACAGAGTGAGTTTGTGATTGAATTAATGCAAACAAGTTATTTTGTAGGGTTGACTGTAATGGAGATAATAGATATGAGGTTATTGAGGGGGATGGCAGACACAATCAATTTAAGAGTGAAAAGGTGCACTTGTAGGGCATGGGATCTTGAAGGAATTTCATGTCCTCATACAATTAAAGCCTTGTTGCAGGAAAGAATCAATCCTTTAACTGAAATGAATTGGTATC
>NW_006239023.1:1605219-1617966 GCF_000226075.1 Solanum tuberosum | reverse complement strand
GAGGCATTTCTACTAACTTACAAGCATAAGTTGCAACATGTGAGGGGGGGAGAAATTTTTGGAAAATTGACCCTCTTCAAGCAATGGAGCCACCAGAGTTTGTCAAGCTTGCTAGCAGGCCTAAAACTAAGAGAGTTAGACAGAAAGATGAAGCACTTAAGAGGCAAGGTGAGTGGGCTGTGTCAAGAAAAGGTAGAATAATGACATGTAGCAATTGTGGAAAGCCAAATCATAACGTTAGAGGTTGCGACAAGGTATTTTATTAAATAGTTTAATTAACAGTTGTATGGAGTATTTATATTTTCTAACTTTTTGCTTGTCACAGTCAAAAATGAAAAAATGTTTGCTACGGAAAAGGTAAAGAAAAAGCAGCGTAAAATAAATTTAGTTGATGAGGGAGAACCTTCTCAAACTTAAGAGAGCATCAACCTAACAACCCCTCAAGAAACACAAAATAGTCAAAGTAGCATGTTATGTGACTATGAACATGATGAAGATCCTTGTCTACATCCTACAGTTATTTCAGAGACTCTTACTAGGCTTCAAATGAGACAACATATATCAACAGGGACAAGGGTAATAAGCTTCAAAGGTGACCACAATGGTATAAGTGATCCAACAAATCTTCCAATACAACCAAAAAGCTTAACTTGAAAAGGTAAAGATGCAATTACGTTCAATCAACTGAAAGTTCAAAGTCAAGAAAGAATTGCAAAGTTGAAGCCAAAAAAGGGACAATATCAGTTTGGTTAATTTTTGTTAAGTTTGTGGACAATTTAATTTGATGATGTAACTATTGTTTAAACAGTACTTTTGGGAAAATAGCTTTTGCAAAGTTGGAAATATCGCATCAAAACTTATGTTGTATAAGTTTTGGGGTTATATTGTGACATCCAGACGATATTTGATGATTTCATGTTATTTTGTGTTACATTGGCAGTTTAGTATGCTGAATATTATGTTAAGTTTTCTAAAATTTTGATTGAATTCTACAGTATTTCGTGTTGAATCGTGCAGTCTAGTTTGTTGAAATATTATGTTTAGTTTTCTGAATTTTGGTCGAGATCGACAGTTTGTGCAGTTTTACTTGATTTGTTATACTTGGCAGTTGCACTCTTATAAGAAATGTTGTTGCACTTTGAGGCTAATTGCTGCTGTATTTTGATGCCAGCATTGTTGCACTTTTGAGGCAAATCACTACTACATTTTAAACCAAATTTGTGGCTATATTTTGAGACTAAATTTGTGACTATATTTTGAGATAGTGTGCTGCCACATATGGATGGAACTACATATTTTAGCCAAACTCTTGCTACATTTTTTACCATTTGTTACTATATTTTGAGGTGAAATGTTGTTGTGTTAGTTAGTTAGCATATGGATGGAACTAAGCTCATATTTTTGGGCTAATGTGTGGCTTCATGTTGATGAAAATAGTTGTTGCACCGTAGCTATTAAACAAATGTTGCTAACCTAGCTACTTCATGTTGATCAATATCTTCCTTGAAGAAAAATCGAGGTATTTTGTTCGAAATTGTTATCATGAGATATAAAAATAATTAATATAGCAGCAACACAACTATATAGCAACTATATAATTGAACTAATTGAACTCATATTATTGAGATTATAAAGACCAACTAACTAATATGTTTTATATGAGTTGCCAAGCTATAGAATGTGCTTACAGAAAAAGACGATCTTTATGCTCTGAAAGCAGAAATCTTCAACATCAAGATTCGAACTTTTCAGGCGGCACAAGCAGAGGAATTTCGATGGAGTTAGTTGACCGAGTTGGGCTGATTTTAATATTGACTAGTTTGTCTATTTTCACATATTATACCTTCTGTTGTCATCATTCTGCCTCTTGTTGACAGCGATCATTTCGTGCATAAGTATTTTCTACCTCAAGAATACGCAATTCTCATTTCTGTATATGCTGCAGTGGCACTAATCTGCTTCTTGAGCATCTGTATTGGATACTTCATGCTCGAGTCCAAGAAGAAGAAGGCATGATAAGGCTATGGCAAGTCTTTTTTTTGCTCTATCGAATTCATGATAATTGATAATTTTTTCTTGATATCTTTTTAGCGCTTCTCGTTTTAAATATCCCATGTCATAGATCACATAGATTTTTCTGTATTCTTGAGTTCCTATGAGTTTCCTAGCTGATTTTTTTTATAAAATTTTCAAAGAACACTGGGTGTTACAGCAAACTTGTCAATGATAATAATATTTTTGAAATTACATAACCAACATAACAGGGGAACATTATCATGAGTTGAGCTTGATTATCAATAAATATTACAAGAAAATTTCCATGAGTTGAGCTTGATTATCAACTGTACATTAAAAAAAATCAGGATACTTCACCTAACATTACACAAGTTCACTAATTCATCACTTCATCACCCGCAAGGCAACAGACCCAATAACAAAAGCACACAAAATCATAATTAACGTGTTCATCTTCTTCACTTTATCTTCCAATAACCTTGATTTGTTTACTTCAAAATTGGTTGAACCGTTCATTGCATCCACTTTTTCCTTCAAGTTATCTTAATTGTGTCCAACATCATGTTGAAGTATCAACTTTAATCGTAGCCGCATTCGATTGAGTCTTTAAATTATTTATTAGAACCACCGCTCTATCTGAAAACACGTTGTCGTGCCACTCGCAGTAGCCACATGAATTTTTCTGTGAAGTGTAATCAAAACAACTTCAATTTATCAGAAAAATAAAACAAAGGTTTAAACTCAATAATTGAACTTACTTCAGGTTTAGAACATTGATAAAAAATTCAGATTTAGGACACTGATAAAGTTTGAATCATACTCAAGGCTATAAAGTTTGAAGAAGAAAATAAATCATACCTTTGAGCAAAAATCTTTGCGATGAAGAAACTCCAAGTTGCAGACGTTGCTGGAGAGCAAGAACTCAATCACCCATTAGGTTTTTTGCTTTTGAAAGACAAATTGGGTGGGTTAATGTTACATATTAGGTCGGGTCAAGTTATTGGAGCGGAGCGGGTTATATCCAAATTTAATTTATTTTAAATTGAATAGTTCACTAAATCTCAGTCATCCACGTGTCATCTGTTAGTCATAAGGGTATATTTAGCCCGAAGTATAATGGAATGGGTATATTTAGCTCGAAAGTATAACTAGGGGTATATTTAAACTATTTCATATAGTACAGGGGTATATTTGGCCCTTTGCCGTTTTGTAAAATATAACATAATACTGTTACAAAAAATTGTGTTAAGTAATATTGAACTCAAAATCTCTTATAACTTAAAACCAGAGACTAAATTAATAGATGATAAATATATCGTACATAAAATAATTAAATCTGTATTATTTATATATATCAATTTCATAAAATTTTTTGCATATGTCACTGAAACATCGAGAAGTGGAAGGTGATTGGTCTGAATTTTGTGCACATGCACTTCATTCTCATCGTGATAGCTTTAACTAGCCAAATTATTATTGTTGCATTTTCTTTTGACTAGGGATGAAAATGGGTTAGGCGGGGCAGGTTGAGTTTTGACCCGTAAATTTCTAATTTTCATCCGCCTCGCTCTGTTCTACAGAAAAAAAAAATTCTCACAAAAGTTTCATGATGAAATTAAACTATGCATTAATATGCAGAAACCCCAAAAGTTAATTACAATAAACTTGGCTGATAAACCCTCCAAATCCACCCTATTTATTATTTTAAGTTATACCAAGTCAAAACCGTTTAGCATTGTTATTTAATTTATAAATAAATCTTTGTAAGACTACAATGGTGAACTTTTCAAGTAATTTCTTTGTCATTCATGTTTGAAAAATTCCCTAGCAATATCACTTTTGTTTCTTTTAACACTAACATATCATCCAACTATTTTTATTTACTCAAAATATACTTGACAGTTGACACAATAAGAACTCTTTTTTCTCCTAATGAAATGACATGTCACATTATTCTCTTTTTTAACAATAAATTTTTTAACTCTTTTAAACCATTCATATTTTATACCCAATAAAAAATTATTACTTTTCCATATTGTTAAAAAAAAGGGAATTTTTATTGTTGTTAAAAACTTCATGTCACATTTTAAACACCGTTTTTACTTTTATTTGTTTATTATATTAAAAAATAAAGTTACATTTATATTTATAGTATTTACACTATTTTCTAGTGTGCCAACTGTGTAATTGCAGCCTTCAGTTGTCGGCTAGATGAACTTGAGATGAATTGGACCTCAGCCTGAAGAGCTCTTCTTTTATGTTGACGAAGAGATTGAAAGAATGAAACTCCAACACATTGATTGAGTTAGCTAGAAGCATGAACTTCAATTTAAGTAGGACCAGTTATAGAGATAAAGAAAATAAGAGGTTTGTGATTGTATTAAAATACCACTTGACAAAACATAATCAATTTTTTATAGCTGACTAATTGATCCATAAGAGCGGTAAGAAATGATATTTATCCACACACATAAAATTAAATATTTTAAATTAGACCCTTCTCCACCTTGCCCCACCTCCTCATATATATAAAATTCATCCCCCCCCCTCCCCCACCCCAATATATATTTGAATCTGCTCACTATCTACCTTGACAAGTATATCAACCACATGAATTCTCAAGTGACAAAAACGTTTTCCTAACTATTTTGTCTCTTCCTCACCTTTTTTTTTTCCCCATTATATAATGGCTCATGAGTGAACATTATTGAACAAGGACCAATCTCTTTCATTACGGTTTTTTACTTTATAAAGACAGAAAATATCAGCAATCCGTCTTGAAGAAATATATATGAGCCAAGTGGAATTCAACCACAACCATATGGACATCTCAACCAATGATCTAATTCGAAATAAATAATTTTGACTTGAAACATATTCTCCCATTAACATTCGAAATAATATTGAATTTCCTTAAGTTATTCATGTGTTTACTTCTTTATAGTATGATTTTCTTTGGTGAAAATCTTTGATCTGCCACTAAGGAATTTTATGTCTACAAGTTACATATAGTGGGATACAAATAGAAATCTTTTGAATTACCTGATAATATATTTTTTTCTGACTAAAAATTTACTAATATATTATATAGTTTGGTAAGTAACTTGTTATTTGTTAATTACTTTTTGTAGAATATATGCATATCTTCAATAGTTTTTAATTGTTCATCTTTGTGATCCTCAATTTGTACACAATCTTTTCTCCTTTTTTTTGGAAATAAAACGTCATCAACCAACTTAAAGATTATTGGAGACAAAATTATTTCTCATTTGGAAATTGCATTTTTGAGATATATAGTTATATCGTGTCAAAACAAATTAATTTAATCATTTTCAGAAACTTTAAAAAAGGCTACAGAGAAGTGTGGTTTCAGCTTTTCAATGTCAATTCACTATCCCAGTCAATGGTGGATAAAAAAGGGATCCAACTATTTCGCCGTTCCATTTTATATGAGTTAGTTTAATTCGATGCGAAATTTAAAAAAGAAATAAAAACTTTTGAATCTTGTGGTGTAAAATAAGTGATACATATTTGTGTGTATAAAACATTCATTAGGGGTAAATTGAACATTTTAAAATTAAATTGTCACTTGATATTAGTAAGTCATATACTAATAAGTATATAACGTGATTTTATATGAAGTGTGGCCCTGCTTGAAGAATCAAATTTGATATTTTAGCCAATTATCAAAGATTTTTTTTGTTTTGTTTTGAGATCTCCGGAATAACGGGCAACTTCCCATTGGAAATTTTCATAGCTGCAAATCACACATGAGATGTAAGCTATATTGGACAAGTTCTATGTGACAGACTTAATTCAGAAGATATTGAGAGAAAATTGATCCCGAATAAATGACTCCGGACATGTAAGAAATTCCTACCATGTTTACTCCTTTTAAACTTAATTCAAAGTTACAATCATCCCCTAAGGTGGACCAAACTGTGACTCAACTTTTTCCTCTTCGCATGCCAAACCACGTGTAGTACGTACTATTTTTGTTCCAATTTAAGTAGAATTATTTGGTAATGCACTAAGTTTTAAGAACCCACAAAAAAAGACCTTTAAAATTTATGATTTAAATAAAATAATTGTGCTTCACATAAACGAATACAAAAAAAGCATTTAATATTTGAAATTATGATAAGAAAATGAGTTGACTTTACAACTATTTTACATATAATGCTCGAAATGTGTAAAGAAAATGTTGGTGAAATACTATCACAAATTAATTGAAAATAAAATAAATAAATAAAAATTTATTTTAAAGTGTGGATATATCGCTCTCTTTAAGGCGATTTAAGTCCACTGCACACGATATATTCTTCACTATCCAGCAATATAATCTTGACATGCATCTTTCTAAATATAATAACTCAACAACGTCATACAACTCCAAATTAGTTAAACAATCCAAAATTCTACCAGAAGAATATATTCCTTCAAACATAAAATTACTCTATTTTTTACACCCTTTGTTAGTGTGCTAACTTTGTAATTGCAGCCTTCAGTGCTAGGCTAGATGATCCGCATAAAATTAAATAGTATTTTAATTTAAACCCTTTTTCGCCCTTGTCACGCTCCTCTTCATCCTGCCTGCCGCACATTATGTCTCCGTCCTATTGTCTTCCACAAGTAATCAATACCTCTATATAAATTTTCAAATTAGAAAAATGTTTCGTATCTCCGCACCTTTTTTGGCCCATTATATAATCGGTTCGAAGACAGGACATCTGGCAGAGTCAAAAAGTACATCCAAAAAAAATAACAGACTGGTTATCAAAACAATGAACAAGGACCAATCTCTTTCATTATGAAATTTTATTTTATTTTTTTTTGGATAAAAGGTCTGAAATATATTCGAATTTTGATTGAAATTGCGGTAACAATTTCGAACTTTGAGCAGGATCTATTATCCCTGCGCTATTTAATAGTGTATTTAAAGATATATAAATGCTCAGCTGGACAAGTTAGTATTTATAATGATGTAATATTTATGATGTCCATGTGGACATCTATATATCATTAAAAGATTCTATTTAATAGTGTATTTAAAGATATATAAATGCTCAGCTGGACAAGTTAGTATTTATAATGATGTAATATTTATGATGTCCATGTGGACATCTATATATCATTAAAAGATTCTATTTAATAGTGTATTTAAAGATATATAAATGCTCAGCTGGACAAGTTAGTATTTATAATGATGTAATATTTATGATGTCCATGTGGACATCTATATATCATTAAAAGATTCTATTTAATAGTGTATTTAAAGATATATAAATGCTCAGCTGGACAAGTTAGTATTTATAATGATGTAATATTTATGATGTCCATGTGGACATCTATATATCATTAAAATATACTATTAAATAGTGTATGAGAGTAATAGATCCTACCCAAAATTTGAAATTGTTAAAAAATTTCGATCAAAGTTAAAATATATTTCAAACCCTTTTTTTTTTACTATATACAGAGAGACTGAAAATATCAGCAATCCCTTTTGAATAAATATATATGAGCCATATGGAATTCAATGATCTGATTCAAAATAAGCAATTTTGAGTTAAAAGATATTCTCACATAAATAGTTTGGAATAATTTAATTTAAGCCAAACACATGTACAACTTCTTAAAAGAAAATAAAAATTAATGAATGGACATCAATTTTCTTGAAAAAATAATTATTGTTTATTTTGAGATTTTCTGTGTGAAAAATATAACCTACGAAAGTGGATTTTCTTTCTTAAACATGTAATTAAATTAAATTAAATAACACTACGTATTTTATTTTTTATATCATCCAAGCTATTTGAATTTCATGTAAATACTCGCTTTCTAATTTTTAGTTAACTCAATACGGATAAAAAAAATCCATCTACAACATGGAATAAAAAAAAACTCATGGGGTACAAATAGAAATCTTTGTTCTGCCGCGAAGGGATCATCTCTACAAGGTAAATATACTGGGGTACATATAGAAATAATTTGAATGAACCGATAGTATATTTTGTTCCTCACTAAAAATACACTGATATGAGGTCCTCAGGTTTAAAACTCAGTAGAGACAAAACACATTAGGTGAGTCTTTACATATATTCTATCATTGATATACCGAGTTACATAGTCCTTGTTGTTGGTAAGATGTGATAGGTATCTGATGAAATTCATCGAAGTGGTGGTAGCCTGATAGGTATGTCATGAAATGTGTCGAAGTGAGCTAAGACCGATCCGAACAGTAACAAAAAAAAAAGTACTAATATATATTTTATAGTTTGGTAAGTATTATTTTGTTTATACGTAAGTTATCAATTACGTACTTGTGATCCTCAATTCGTACACAATGTTCTTCTTCTTTTACATTTTTTGGGACATAAAAAGTCATCAACCAAAATAAAGATTATTGGAGACAAAATTATTTCTTGTTTGGAAATTGCATTTGAGATATATAGTAGTGTTGTGTCAGCAAATTCATTTAAATCACTTTTGGGAAATTTTTTCTTTTAAAAAAAGGCTGCAGAGAAGTATGGTTTCAGGTTTTTAATGTCAATTCACCATCCCAATTATATGTAGTATGGTCCTGCGGAATTATTAAATTTGATATTTTAGCCAATTATCTAAGATTTTTTAATTTTTTCTTTTGAAATCTGAGGGTAACCCGCAATCGCGCCTGGGGTAGAAGTGAACTCATAGCACTATGCGATATGCTCAACTTAGAAGGCATTGAGGAATGATAAATCTCCGATAATCTGTGTGAATAACCACCCTCTAAATCAATTGAGGACATCAAAGAAAATCTTGCAATATTCATTTTCAGACATAATTCAAAGTTGTATGATGTTTTCTTTTTGTTAGTCAAATGATATGGATTTTGATTAACATTTTAAGATATATTTTTCATCTTATTGATATGAAAAAAGTTGCAATTTATAATACTTTCTCTATAGTTTTTGAATATCTAAAATTTTATTTTAAAATATCGAATGAATGTAATTTAATTTAAATTTAAAAGTTAGTTAAATTGCTCTCGAAAACACAATATAACATATAAAAAGGAACGGAGTCAGTAGATATCATACAAATTACAATCATCCCCAAAAGTGATTTAACTTCCTTTTTCCTTTCGCACACCCAACTACGTACAGTACGTACTATTTTATTCCAAATTAAGTAGAATTATTTGGTTTTGCCTAATGCCTGAAGTTTAAAAACGAAAGAAAGACAATTTTAAATTTATGATTTAAATAAGTAATGTGATTATTTTTTTGAAACGGACTAAAATTATTGTATTTCATGTAAACAATTCAAAAAAATACTATTTAATAATGGAAATTGTCATAAGAAAATGAGATGTCTTTACAACTATTTTACACGTAATGCACGAAATTTATTAGAAAAATGTGAGTGAAATATATTATAAATTATAGTTGAAAATAAAATAAATAAAAATTTATACTGAGGTGGTATATATCGCTCTCTTTAAGGCAATTTAAGTTCACTGCATGTGGTACAATTTGCATTGATCCATCAATATAATTCTTGACTTATGCTCTTTTGGTTACAATAGCTCAACAACATCGTACAACTCAAATAACTCCGTATTAATTAAAGAATTCAAAGTTCTACACGAAGAGCACATTCCTTGATCAACATAAAATTACTCTATTTATTTTATAGTAAATAAATTAGAGACTTGGAATTTTTTTTTTGGTCTAAAATATCTCACCCGCACACAACAATATTTTTCCACACTTCTCGTAATTCTCATTCTCAACCCAAAGAAAGAAGCAACTTTTTTTTATAGGTGTAAAACTCTTTCATAGATTAAATTGCAAAATAGTGAGATAATAATATTGTCAAATATTGACCCATGGGTTGAGGATTGGTAACTAGTGATAGATTGTGATTACACAAGTTATACCGAGAAATACTAATCATCTTCTTGAAACTTAACATGAAATTATAAACAAATTCTTGAAGTATTACAAAACTAAATCTCCGATGACAACGCATACAGTAAACTCAAATTACAGATGTGATTAGAATTAAACAACTCAGCTGCAGCCAAAAGGAGAAAAAATAAAATAAGTAGTAGTAATATTCAAACACATGTTGTTAAGTCTTTCTTTAATCTCTAGAGACGAGACAGAACAAGAATCTGCTCATGATTTTGATTGTATGCTCTAGGCTTTTCCCTTTTGCTTGTTTGATCAGACACCACAAATGTCTTTGCCACTGCTCTCAAATGATTCTTCTGCACTTTTCCTGTTCCTGTTTTCGGCAATTCTTCCACAAATTGAACCTTCTTTGGTACCATGAATCCCGGCAAGTTCTTCCTACAGTGTGCTATGATGTCTGATTCTTTCAAGTTTGAGTCTTTCCTCGATATAACAAAGGCACATGGACTTTCACCCCACCTTGGATGTGGCATGGCCACAACAGAGGCCTCTACTACATATGGATGTTTCATTATTGCACTTTCTACTTCTACACTGCTAATGTTCTCTCCACCTGATATGATCACATCTTGCATCTATCTTTGATTTCCAAATACCCATCTGGATGAATCACTCCCATATCCCCTGTGAAAACCAACCATTCTTGAATACTTCGGAATTTGCCTTTTCATTCTTTAAGTACCCTTTCATGATACTGCTTCCCCTCAGGCATATTTCCCCTGTTGTTTTCCCATCACGAGGCACACTTTCCGATATTCTTGAAGTTCTTCACATCAACATCAGCAAGTGTTAGTATCCCCAGCCCTTGTCTTGCCTTTAACCTGGCTTGTTCTTCCCAGGGTAATTTGTTCCACTTGGCTTGCCACTCGCACACCAGGGCTGGTCCAGTAGCCTCGGTGAGCCCATAGGCGTGGACCACGTGGAATCCCACCCTCTCGATTTTTTCAAGCAGTGGTGCTGGTGGGGGTGCACCCCCCACCAAAACTTGTACTGGGGTCGTTATTTGACGCTGCTCGTGTGGCTTGGCCTCAAGGATTATGTTGAGAACAATAGGTGCAGCACACATATGCGTTACTTTATGTAACGCTATGTTGGAGTAGATTTCTTGGGCTGTTGTATTGCGGATACAAACATTGGTCCCACCCCTTGCAGCTATTCCCCAGGTGAAAGTCCAACCATTGCAGTGAAACATAGGGAGGGACCATAAGTAGACAGGCTCAGTACCCATCTCCCATCCCAAAATCAAACTCAAAGTGCTTAAAAAAGCACCTCTGTGGCTGTACACAACTCCCTTTGGCTCTGAAGTTGTACCTGATGTATAGCTCAAAGTAATTGGATCCCATTCATCATCAATATTCTCAAGGACATATTCAGGGTTGCCTTGGAACACCAATTGCTCGTATTCGAGCTCCCCAAACCGGATTCCAGTAGGGGAATCAAGGTCATCAATGACAACAACGAGAGGCATTGGCATTTGAAAGTCGGACATTAGTATTTCAATGGCCTTTTTAGCTTTGTCGATGTATTCATAGTCGATAAAAAAGATCTTGGCTTCTGAGTGCTTGAGAATAAGGGCAACATTTCTAGCGTCCAGCCTTGTATTGATGGCGTTGAGCACAGCCCCTGCCATTGGCACAGCAAAATGCATTTCTAACATGGCCGGTACATTTGGTGCAAGGACCGAGACCTGCATGATTATAAACCTCATTAACACATATGACCATAATCTCACATATATAAGAATTACTCATATCGATCGATACACTTACCACGTCGTTCTTGACAATGTCTAAGGAGCGGAGGGAGGAAGCAAGGCGACAACAACGTTCATGGGTTTCCCGCCAATTGAAGCGTATATTGGCATAAATAATAGAGGTGCGGTTGGCATAAGAATTGGAGGCTCTTGTTAAGAAGGTGAGAGGAGTAAGAGGAACATAATTAGCTCCACATTTAGGTAAATTGTCCATGGGATCTAAAAGTGCAAAGTTGAATTGTTTTTCAATTTGTTACTAATAAAATGATCTGTTTTGGAAAAGGTTTGCAACTTTCTATTTGGAGAGGTATAGAAAATTTGTGTAAGAAATGCAGCTGATGGGTTTTGTTTATATAGAGAAATTTTAGCCCCCTGTGTATGTGGTCCCCTAAATGGTTGTTTAGATGGAAATAATTGAGAAATTGCAGTGAATGTGTTATGCTAATATCAATGACTTAACAAACAAACTTCTCAGTTTAAACAAAAAAAGGACTTTGACATTGACTATTAAATGTCCTCAACAATTTTTCTAAAGCCACTTCACTAGTTCCTTTCACCCTTAAATTTTAACAAACATAGAAAAGAAATGTGAACTGTCCTTAGTGTATGATGTTTGGTTCCATTTGGTCTTTAATGTATAAATATGTTGGAACTTGGAAATGATTTTTATTGTATTTAAAAGGTGATCAATTTGGTCCCAAGCCATATAAGTAAAGAAAATCGTTGTGTTTGTTGTCGAAATAGACTAAGGGTGTGTTTGGTAGGAAAGGAAAATATTTTCCAATTTTCTCAGGTTTGGTTGGTTAAATGTTTTCCAAATCAACTCATTTTTCTCAAATTTAAGGAAAATGACTTTCCTTTAAAAATTAAGAAAAACATTTTCCAAAACTCCCATCCAACTTCAAATTACAATTTTTTTTTGTTGAAAAAACTAAATTTAAAATTTTCTTAAATAAATATATTTTCAACTTCAATTTTTAATTTTTTTACCCCACCCTCACCCCCTACCCCCCTCCT
>NW_006239023.1:1591541-1604060 GCF_000226075.1 Solanum tuberosum | reverse complement strand
ACCGCCCCACCCTCTCCCCAAAAAAAATTAAG
Source organism: Solanum tuberosum (assembly GCF_000226075.1). Classification (NCBI taxonomy): domain Eukaryota; kingdom Viridiplantae; phylum Streptophyta; class Magnoliopsida; order Solanales; family Solanaceae; genus Solanum; species Solanum tuberosum. Next base: position 1,604,028 of record NW_006239023.1, on the reverse strand, counting down.
TTTATTTTTTAAAAAATATTTTCAGTTTCAATTCAAAAATTATTTTCTACTCTCTAGTAAAAACAAAAGATATTTTCTCAAAAATATTTTTCATTCATAAATCAAACACTAAAAAATCTTTTCCGAAAAATATTTTCTACTCACCAACCAAACATGAGAAAATAAGTCCAAAGTCTACTTGTTTTCCAAGAAAACATTTTCCACGAAAAACATTTTCATTCATACCAAACATTTACCCTTGAAAGTCTTTTTGTGGGTCTTCCAAATTTGGGTAATTATGAATTTTGATGTGCGATTTGAAATCGGATTGAATGTTTTGTAGTTTGATACCAAAAACATCCGTTTTGATAAAAATAAGAGTAATGATTATCTTTACTTATATGATTTCGGACCTATTTGATCACATTTTGAAATAAGTTCAGGACTTTTCCATCATATTTATCCATCAAATAAAATGAAAATCATGCATTAAGGACCAATTTTGATAATTTTCTCTTACTTGGGATACAAACAATTTCATAAATTGAACATACAATGCCAAGAAAAGGGTTGTTAGTTTACGCAAAAAATAAAATAAAAATCCTATGGTCATATAACGTGTGGTGACTAAAAAAATGTCTTAAAATATTTTATCAAATTTATATCTAAATACCCAATTTTTGAAAAAAAAATCATATAGCACAACAGATGAAATGACAAAAAAAAAGAAAATATTTTTTGTCTTTGGGTAGGGTTTTAAATAGTTACGTTCTTTGAATATATTGTTGTGCTATTGATGCAACTAAGATAAAGAAAAGTAATGAAACAGTAAATAACAGTAAAAAACTAAGAAAAGGAAAGACAGAGAAAAGGAAAAAGAGTAAAGGACAAGCTATTCTCTATTTAGCTAAACAATTCTTTTCATACCTGCAAAAAGAACTATTACAATGCTTAAATAGCCAAGACACTCCTTGGTGATAGTACGAAAAGTAATTACCCAGCATTGGACCTAAAGTGTCCAATCACTCAAAGATTAAGGGCAATGTTGACAATAACATAGAATGACTTTTAAAACCTATTCTTCTCAAATGAAATCCTAACCAACTTAACGGCTAGGTGCCAACCCCTCAAGCACTCAGTACTAGCTTACCTAGCTTCCGACTTCATTCTTGCATCATTCTCCATTCCTTAAAAGCCTTCTTGCCCTCAAGATAGGTACTAGCTTACCTAGCTTCCGACTTCATTCTTGCATCAGCTATTTTGTTTTTTAAAATTTGTCAAACGTGATTATTTCTGTCTTCAAAAAATATTTAACAAACTTTAGCTATAGATTTTTACGAGAATTTAGAAAGAAAAAAGATTTACAAAACGTGATACATACATAAAAGATCCACTGCACCAAAAATGATCTTTAATAACAATTAATTAACTGTAATAGCTTAATTGTCTCTAATATTTATTTTTAGTAGCAATTTGCACTCTGTGTAAATGTCCCTAAAATTTATAGCGATACTAAATTTAATGACAATTAACTAATGCGGTAAAATTTTTAACACTTTTTGTTAATGTGTATTAAAAACTATTTTTACTATACTCCCTCTGTTTCTTTTTAAAAACTAGATCTGTTGGATTTTTATTTACAGTAATTTGATCATGCGCTATAGTGAATATATATTGATGTGCACAGGCTTTTCCTCTTAGTATAAACTTTTTATTAAACAGTGTGCACCACACTCTCCCGATAAAAAAGGGATGTCCAATACTAAAGGTAATTGATTACCACCCTCCATTGTCTGTTCGACACTTGTTATGATATTTCTCATCATACAAAACCAACAATAATTTAGAATCATACTCACGGTACTAAAATAGTTGTTTAATAATATTTGTCCAGTTTAAAAAATTAAGAGATAAATTGTTTTTTTATCTATTTTATCGTTGCTATTAAATACAAATTTCTTTAAAATGCTTGGGAGTATTTCTTAAGGTGTGTGACAAATCAATCGTGGACAACTATTGTTGGACAGAGGGAGTATTTTGTTTCTCAAGAATTAATTTAACAAATTTATAAATGTTAAATTAAATTAAATTTATTCAATAGCAACAAAAAATTAAGATATTTAAAATTTATAAGAAAGATATTATAAATTACAAATTTTTCCATACAATATGTTAAATATTTATTAAAAAATTATGTCGTTTGACTTTCAAAAAAATATTAAAAGTATTTTGATACAGAGGTAACACATTAGAGTGGCTTTTAATAGAAAATCGACTAATCGCAGTATGTTGATAAATAAAAATTTAATTAGTGATTTGATATTTATTTTTAAAAAAAAATCTAGTTATACTAATTGATTTGATTTGGTGCAAATTGAAGTGAAGAAATAGAGAAATAGCAAATTATGAGGTCGTTGTGATTACAAGAATGGGATTGGAAGAGATATTAGAGTGGTGGCTACTATTATAATGCCTTTCACCAATTATTCTTTATTGTCTACCAATATTTTGATTAATGGATATTTATAGTGAATTTGACAGAAACTTTACCAAGCACATTGGTGGAAGAATGAGGGGAGGGGCCAATATATATATATATAATGCCTAATCCCTTGTCATGTGCTTTCTTTTTCAGAGCTTTTTTTCCAACAATTTTCTTTTGAAGAAGACATTTGGAATAATTTATAAAGTCTAGCACTTTGTCTTTTCTTTGTATGTTCATCATGAACTTTCATGGAATAAGAAAATTATTGAATTAGATAGAGATAACAACCAGGTCTTTAATTGGGTCGATTAGGTCAGATCATAAATCAATAGAAAATGTATATAGTTGAAATACTAGGAATAAATCTATACTAACTTTTATTAATATTATTTAATGCTAGTTGAAGGTAAAGTAATAATTTTTGTGCAACATTCTATAGGAATTCTAAAATTTCATAAAAGTTGAGGTAGGAAATTATACCTTTTGAGATAATCAATATTGTAACAAGACATTTTTTAAAACTGTGACTATTGGTCCTAGTTATAACTTTTCAAGGTGACGCAAAAGAAATCTAAAAACATTATCTGCCTTAATTCAGGATGTTGGAATCTCAATCGGATAAGAAATCAAACCCTAAAGTACTTTTTGGACTGATTTGAGAACTTGATAAAAATCTTTAAAAAAAAATTAAGCCAAGATTTTTTTAATTAAACTCTCCAAATAATAATAATAATAATATTCAATTAAAGGAATACGAAATTTAAGAAAACATTTATTTTACCATTATTCTCATGACCGGAATTAAAGACCATATATATATTAAATATATAATTGGGACATAAGTTGATCAAAGTAGAAATTTATTTTAAAAAACAAGGACAGTTAGAAGCATGACTTTCGTTGACTAGAGAATTTAGCTTTTTAAAATAGAGTCAACAAATATATTTTATTAATAATCAAAAGGACTAATTGCATGGCAATTATTTGACTTCCACATGCAACAAACTCATTTTTCCTTTTTTTTTTTTAAGGATAAACTACTTTATTAGACATACATCACTACAATATATACTAATTTTACCTCTAGTACTTTTAAACAATTGCATATATTATCACTTTTAATATTTTATACCATATATTATTGAAGTTACAATCAATACATGTATCCTTTAAATTAGGATTAATTAATTATCTTTACATTTAAACTCCAAAATTAGAGTTTTAATTAAAAACAAATATCTTTCTCTCATAAAGTATGAGTTAGGGTAAAACTCAAACTCTAACTTTTCATCTTCCTCTTCCCTTGAAGAGTCAAAATTTACTGAAGAAACTCTCCATTAAAATGGATGCTCTACAGTTTGTCAACACACACATCAAATTCTTAGCCATTGATTTTCTCACTCTCAAACCAATTTCCCACAAATCCACCATTTTTTCTCGTAAGGGGAGACACCTCTCGTGCATAGATAGAATGGGTATCGTTGTAAGCAGAGATTTCAAGCTCAATAGATTTATCAAATTCGACATTGACGATAGTATCAGTTGCATATACTACTTGAAACTTGAAACTACCCAAGGAGAAAAAATGTAGGCTAAGATCGAGACTTGGTCTTAGAGTGTGATTGGTACGAGGAGAATTATATTATTATTTTTTGAAAAATGAATATTTTTTCTTTTATTTTATGCAAAAAAAATAAGTATTATTTGAAAAATATCTATAGTAATTTAGCTAAGAAAATACTTTGGGATTGGATGTGGATGGGGAGTGGAGGAGGGACATCATTACGTCAAAGTAAATAAATGCCTTTTTTTTCTTTGTTCTTTGTATGATTGATGAAGCGTTTGAACAATACTATTGAGCAAACTACAAGACGCCCACTAAATTAAAGCATCAATTTCATGGTAAATTACTAAATAGCATGTTGTTATAATTACTAGCGTAGTCAGAACTTTTCGTCAGCGATTTCACCTTTTAACTTTCCAAAAATTTATACATGAAATCATGAGCGAGCATTGTTTTGAAAAAAATAAACACTTGCTATGTTTGATAATTATGAGTCTTATTTTTTATATATTGAAAATAATACCAAATAAAATTCATTAAAAATAAATCCGGCCCAGTCTAATAAAGAATATTTCTGCTTGTGAAGGTTGTTAAGTAGGAATAAAAGAAATTAAAGTCAAGAAGGGGTTTATTAGTTGCATGTAAAAGCATGGAATTCAAAGTTCTATCATTCAAACTTTTTCTTTAGCACAAATTAAATAATTATCGACCCCTATTGTTAAAAGCTAGATTTTGTAGTCAATGAAAGTCATGACTAACTGTACTTGGTCATGGGACCATATTCTAGATTATACTACTATATATTTTAGTCAAATTATATATGAATTCCAAGTTTGTAGTCTTTTTTCTACTTAGTAATACTAGTATTATAGTTGAAAGATACTTTTCATGCATCCTCTTGGTCCCATATATAATTATATACTCCAAATTAAATAAAGAATGACACCTTCTTCTTTATTTCCAAAAGTTATTCTAGCATCGTGGTTCTACCATTAATAACATGGTTGTCAGGAGTTATAGGATCCACTTGATATAAAAATTTAGCTTTCTATAAAAAGAGAAAAAATGAAAAGATATGACATATACCTTCATCGATCATCATCATTCATTTAAAAGGATAATTTTGACATTTTGTATATATTCGACTTACATAAATTAGCAAATGACTATTTTAATCTATTAAATTTTGTAGATGGGGTATAGTTACGTTGTGGCCTTTTTTTCCCCTCCCACTTGTCTTTCAAAATAATAATCTATAAAATGGAATATTGGTAGTAAAGAGTGAGGAAGGTGAAGGTAGAAAAGAAGACTTCTGTTTGGAATTTAAATTCTACACTAATAATAAAATGGTGCAAAGCTATTTCTGTCTTAAACTTTCACGAAATTTCATGGTACGTAATTTAGATAATAAAAATTAGTGAAAAAGAAACTGGTGAAGTTATTTTGTGTTCAAAGTCAAGAAAGAGTACTTTATTTGCATGTGGAAGCATCGAACTCTTCGTTATACAATTTCTTGCATTTTTCGATGCCAATTCAAACCCTTTGCTAATTAAATAATTGTTGACCCTATTTTTTAAAGATAAATATTTGATTTAGTCAGCAAAAGTCGTTACCAACTTTCCTTGTTTAATCTATGCATGGTTGATGGTACCCAGGGGCGGATCTACATGGTGGCTAGGGGGTTCACCCGAACCCCCTTCGTCGGAAAATTACACCGTATATATAAGGTCAAATTCTGTTTTCATGTGTATATATATTAAAATGAACCCCCTTAATATAAGTAAAGAGGCTGGCTCAGTGGTTAAGGGTGTTCAAGAATTTGCCTGGACGCCTTGGGTTCGATTCCGCACGGCAACACTTCTTTTTCTTTTCTTCATTTAGAAAATCAAATAGCTAGGCTGAGATGGGCTCAATATTTTTGGGCTGGAGCTTTATTATTATTTTTTGGGCTTATTTTTTTCAATGTTATTTCTCCTTTTCAATATTCATTTGTTTGAATATAGGGAATTAGGCACATTATTTTCATTTTTTGTATTTTATTCTTTTTATCTCTATTGCTCATTTTATTTTTACGTAACTCTTTTTTTATATAGTAATTCAAAGGAACTTTTTAAAAAACTGTCAATTATTCTTAAACTTGAATTTGAGATAGAGAAAAAATATTTTAAAGATAAGTTACACTAAATTTAATCGAACGAACAAATTTGAAAGGCATGATTATTCATGATATTTTTTTCTCATTTTTTCATTTCTATTCTAGAGAGATGTAAACTACATTTATTTGATTATTCTTCTTTTATTTTTCACCGATTGAAAACCTTATTAATTGAATAAATGAACAAAAAATTGGCGATGCCATTTATTTATCCTTTTAATATGCATTATAATATTAGTAACTCAATCCCCACACGTTTGTAAAGAGTATCAAACAATTTTAAAGTAACATATGATTGAATGAACACGAATTTAATTTATTTAATAATTCAAAATAAAGTAAAACAATAAAAAAATAAAAGAAAAAAAATCACTTTTTTAAAAAAGAAAATCAATGAAGCAGGGTAAAAGTAGGAAACAAAGTTAAACGCGGCTTGACAAGGCAAATTAAATTTAACAGATTAAGGATAATTTTTTTCTTCCCCGATTCGTTTTGCTCCATTTTTTTATTTACTTCTTTATATGTTGAACCCCCTTCACGAAAATCCTGGCTCCGCCACTGATGGTACCATGTAGACTTTACATATTATACTTTGGTCAAATTATATAAATTAATAGGAAATGATCTTAATTAGAGTAATTGTCTTTCTGCTAATCTATTGCAGTGTTTTCTCATCTAAAATTCGATATTAATATTAAGGCTCGATTGAATATGACTCATTTGGGGGAAACGCGAAAGAGAAATTGTAGTAATATTAATGGTAGGTAGTGATTGAGATCAGTTGTATTTCTTTCTCTCTTTGAAAATAACAAAACTTGGAATTTAAATTTGTGCAACAAATTAAATTGATGCATGCATATAAATTCACTAGACTGCAAAACGTTTTTCTCCGTGAAATCGTTTTCCATGAAAGTTTGGTGAAATTACAAGAGGAATGAAAGAAAGAAAGAAACTTATTTTTCTAGTTGTTGAAAAGTTGCCTAAATTTTGATAGTCAGTCAAATTGAAGTGTTCCTAACTATCCTTTTTTATAGAGTAGTAGACAAACAATATACGAATTCTGTAGTTGTTATTTCTCCTAGTTTACTCTCCGTTCACTTTTATGTGTCACATACATTTATTTTACCAGATTTATTTTGATTAATTTTTTAATTCTAAATTGAATTAAGTTAGTTTAATATTAAAAAATTAGACGTTCAAATATTATATAAAAAAAATTATAAGTTGCAATCTGTTTGCAACAAATTTTAAAGTGACTGAAAAGAAATTGCAATCACAAATAAAATCTGAAGAAACATAACTTTATTGATAAATATTGCGGGTACAATTTTGTTCCTCCCTTAATTCTACTCTCCTAAGATTTATCCATGATTCGAGGGACGTTAGTGGCGTATTTCTCGAACTATGATGATTTAGATTTGACCTCTATATGAATATTCCATGAATTTGCAGAATATTCGAGATGCCTTTTAAGGGAATATAGTACCCTTTATATAAGCATGAACTAGGGTTTAGAATTGGGTAGCCTCCAAGAATTCTAGTTGGAATTCATGAACACACCTTGTAGAGTCCCAATTCGAATTGAATATGTTTTGTAGAGTCCCACAAAATTTCAATGTCTACAAATTCCCCCTGCTTCAAGGCTTGTCAGAGCGTAGACTTGTTGAAACTCAAAGACGAGGCTTGTAGTACTCATTCTTCCACCTTGGCGGCTTCAGATTTGATTTATGAGAGAAGAGATGAAGGGTAGATTTAGTCCCACTGGGGGTGTCAATTTTTTGCAACAAATTTTAAACATATGAAAAATAAATTAACCACACAAATAAAATCTGAAGAAACATGAATGTTTTATTGATAAATATTATTGCGGGTACAATTCCGTTCCTCTCTTAATTCTACTCTCCTAAGATTTTTTCCATGATTTGAGGGTCGTTAGTGGCGTATTTCTCGAACTAGGATGATTTAGATTTGACCTCTATATGAATATTCCATGATAATTTGCGAAATATTTGAGATGCATTTTAAGGGAATATAGTACCATTTATATAGGCATGAACTAGGGTTTAGGATTGAGTAGCCTCCAAGAATTCTAGTTGAAATTGAACACACCTTGTAGAATCCCAATTCAAATTGAATACGTGTTGTAGACCACAAAATTTCAATGTCTACACAATCCTTTTCATATTATAAGTTAGTTTAATATAACCCTCTTAGATACATCCCTATTCCTTCTCTGATACATGTTTTCCCAGTCGGATACATTTATGAGCTATGTATCCGCAAGTTTTTAGATGTATCCAAGATCCTATAATTTTAAGGGATTTTTGTAACTTGCAAAAGAATAAGATAAGACGTAATTAGCTCTTAACACTATGAGATTTATATAATTTTTACAAAATTATTAGTGATATTTTTATATGTAATTTAGATAATAAAAACTAGTGAAAAAGAAAACTCAAAATCAATTGATTTCTCTAGTCATCTAATTAAAATTTGTCTTCCAAAGAGAAATTCTTGTAAAATATTTCTTCAGTCACCTAGCTTGGAAAACATTTTTCTCTGTTTAAACATTTTCCAAGAAATTCTTACTGAAAATACAAGGAAAGAAATAAACTTATAACTTTTTCAGTATTCCAAAGAAAAATTATTGGGGGGTGAAAGTTTCCAAAAAAAAATAAAAAATAAAATGTGACGACAATAATTAATCTTTATCCACCAAAATGCTAGGAAGTTTTCGGACAATTTCAAAAGTCCATATTATAATTATTATTCTCGAATAGACAAGAAAGAATAATTGAGAAAAATTGGTGGAAGACAATATAATAGCAACAATTCTATCTAACTTTTCACCACTTCCTTTCTTCTACTATTAGAATTTTCAAATAAGAATGACCTCAAAATTTTAGGTTGTGTTTGATTTGATTTTCAATTTTTTGATGTTTAGTTAATAATTTTATTTTATCATTTTTTATAAATAAAGGAATATATCTATCCCGATTAGTATAGGAAAAACAAACTTCATTCGAGATATTAATATTTCATGTTAATTGTCTTTTTCTGATTTCCATCTAAATTTTTTTGAGACAATATATTTTTGTTTACATATCAAATTTCAAAAGATAAGTAAGAATTATTTTTTTTTAACAAAAAATCTTCTATACGTAAGGCATGCTACTGCTTTTCATTTTCTTTCCTAACTTGGGAAGAAATCATAGTAAGTTTTAGTCAAGCTAATAATTTGGATTGAAATTAGTTATTATAGTGTTAGAACTCTTTTATTTTAACCGATTTCGGAAAAAATAAACATCGTTGATTGTAATAATTTGTCTTATTTCAATTATTGATTTGAAATTATTAGCGCTAGTTTATGAATCTGCATAAATTTTAACTTTAATTTTAAATATTTCTTCATAAATAAAATAGGACGTCATGTTTCAAATTGTGATTTCAATTATTATTCTTAAATGTAAATATATCTTGATCCGTAAACTTATATTTTATGTATATTTTAAAAAAATAATTCATTATTTGATATTTAGTTAGAAATAACTCATGTCTGACATGAATAGATTATTCATATCATGTGAGGGGATTATATTAAAATGGTAACTAATTACTAATATTGTTGATTTTTTGGATCAACGAATCTTTGTAAAAATCATGGTTATTTGAAAGCTTGTAAATAGTATGTTGCAAAACATTTTTGGGTTTAAATAAAGTGTAAATTGAGAAATGTAGGGAACAAATAAGTAAAGGAAAAATGAAAAGACATTTCTCTCATTGAAGGAAAAGTTTTGTCATTATATTAGAAAAAATACTTTTTTATAGCTCTCTAACCCTCGCACCGTCGTCGCTCAGCTTCGGCAACAACAATTGATCGACTTTTTTAGTTCGCTGAAGTTATGAAAGTGTGTGAGGTACCACTACTTTTTAATAGCTTTATCCATTTTATCCAGAGATGAAATAATCTACAACCTTATATACAATGAAGGGATTAAATTAGGGGTGTGCAAAATCGAACCGAAAATCGAATCAAACCGCAAATCGAGTCAAAATCGAGAGAAAAAAACCCCGACTAGTAGTTTGTTTGACTTGGTTTGGTATTGAAAAAAAAATCCGACTATATTTGGGTTGGTTTGGTTTTTAACTAAAAAAAACCAACCCGAAATCAAACCAACCCGACATTATATATATAATTTTAAAATTTTACTTTATACGTAAAAAGATTTACTTTGATATAATTTTTAAATATTTCTTATACTTTTTCATAGTTTTTATCTTTTAATATATTATTTCAAGTTTGAAACTTGGAATTCTGAATGGTTCAATAAAGATTATAGTCCACAGATGTTGGTAATTATAATAAAGCTTAAATCAGAATCAAATTAATACTAATGCAAAATGAAAAGCAATTCAACAATTGAATATTTGTTCTTTGGTTTTACATTGGTTTAAACAATTCAAATATATAATCTAATTTTAATTTCCTTTAATATTTAGTCATGTAACTAATACTTATTAAACTTATTTTAAGATGATTTAATACTTTTAAATTATGATCATTTTCATTATGACTTGTTAATTTGCAATATTTGTTTTACATTATTTCAGTATTATTATTTTTTTGTTGGATATTTTAGTGTCATTACTCATATCATATTTTGTGTTATTTTCTTAAGAAACACATTGGATAGTTGTCTTTTTGGTAGGACTAAAGAAATATTTGAAGTATAAGTAAATTATATGTTTGTATGAATACTTTACCGGAAAAATCCGAAAAAATCCGAGGTTGAAAAACCCCGAATTTTTATTGGTTTGGTTTGATTTATAGATTTAAAAATCCGACACAAATGATTTGGTTTGATATTTGAAAAAACCGAACCAACCCGATCATATACACCCCTAGATTAAACCCTTAGGGGTCGTTTGGTGTGAAGGATAGGTACAAATAGTCCTGGATAAATATTTAGTGGCACTTAATTTAGTGTTTGGTTGGGAAGTTTGGGATAACTTATCTTGGGATTATGAATTAGTTCCGGGATAAGTTATCCCTCATATTGGGTGGTATAGTAATCCCGGGATAAAATAGGTAAATGACAAATACGTCCCTTTAAATCCTTTTTATACATCATTTTTCACATTTATGTATATTTACATTTTTTTTAATACCATGTATAATAATATTTACTACTCCTTATTTTTATGATAATTATACATATTTTTCTATTAAAAAATTATACTATATAAATATAATTTTTATTTATGAATTTATTTGACTACTAAATAAGAAAAAAGTTATATTTTTAAATACACATGGTACTTATCATGGGAATACATGAACAAAAATATTTAAGTTAAATAAAATAAAAATTTTATTTTAAAAAATGAATAACTAAAGCTCGCAAAGAAAAAATTAAAAAGTTTAAATAAAGTGAAGGGTAATTTTGTAAACAAATAGTTCTTAAAATTTATCAATATATATTATTTTGAATACAACCAACCAAACACTCAATAAGAAATAATCTCAGGACAACTTATTCCATCATAACTAATCCCAACATAACTTATCCCATCATAACTTATATTCAAACCAAACGACCCCTTAAGAACATATAATAAATTTTGTGGAATCGAATATTTTATTTCTTTCATCTTAATAGTACTTTTGGCTTACTATTCTAAATGCAGAAAATAACAAAAAGAAAAATACTTTTTGTGAGAAAATTTTAAATTTTAATTTATTTTAAGGGTGTGCATTTAACAGAATTAGTTCAAAGTAGACGTGAGAGAAGAGAAATAGCAAGCAACCAAGTAAAACAGTCAATTGGGTAATAAGGAGCATGTGGCTTAAAAAAAACTAAATAACTTTAAAAGGGTAAAGGGTCAAATATGCCCCTAAACTATTTGAAAAGGTCTAGATATACCCTCCGTTTAAAGTTTGGCTCACTCATGCCCTCGTCGTTCAACTTTTGGTCTAAATATGCCCTTATGGGCGTTAGTTGGCCTGCTGGACATATCCAGCTCATTTTTCATTTCTTTAAAATGCCACATGGAATTGCCATGTCATTTTGACTTTACCATATGACATTTATATGAAAATGGAAATGGATCAATTATATCCCTAAAAAATTCCAATCCATAAACACCTAATCCGACCAATAAATCAACCCCTCCCCCCATTTAAATAAACTACCCGACCCGTTTTCAACAATTTTGTTTAAATTTTTATTTTTTTTCGAAAATCCCGAAAATTAGTAATTGATTAATAAAAAATAGGAAAAATATGAAAAAAATATAAAATTAA
>NW_006239023.1:1551615-1591346 GCF_000226075.1 Solanum tuberosum | reverse complement strand
TAAAATTAACGCCAAAAAATCACAAATAAATATAGTAACCTTAAATTCAAAATTTTCAACCATTTTTTTTAATTTTTTTTTTTAATAAATTACTCATTTTCGAAATTTGCTGGAAAAAAAAATTAAAAAAAAATTGTTGAAATTTTTGAATTCAAGGTTACTATATTTGTTTGTGATTTTTTGGCATTAATTTTATATTTTTTTTCAGATTTTTCATATTTTTTATTAATCAATTATCATTTTCGGGATTTACCAAAAAAACAAAAATTTAAAAAAATTGTTAAAATTGTTGAATTTAAGGTTACAATATTTATTTGTTAATTTTTGGCATTAATTTTATATATTTTTCCTATTTTTTATTAATCAATTACTAATTTTCGGGATTTATCGAAAAAAATAAAAATTTAAACAAAATTGTTGAAAATGGGTTGGGTAGTTTATTTAAAAAGGTGGTTGATTTATGGGTTGGATTAGGTGTTTATGGGCTCGAATTTTTTAGGGCATTATTGATCCCTTTCCATTTTCATATAAATGTCATGTGGTAAAGTTAAAATGACATGACAATTCCATGTGACATTTAAAGAAATGAAAAATAAGTTGGATAATGTCCAGCAGGCCAACTAACGCCCATAAGGGCATATTTAGACCAAAAGTTGGACGGCGAGGGCATGAGTGAGCCAAACTTTTAAACGGAGGGTATATCTAGACCTTTTCAAATAGTTTAGGAGCATATTTGACCCTTTTCCCTTAAAAAAAAAAAGCATGTGGCTTGAAATGATATATATATTATTTGTTTGGTATAAAATTTAAAAATATACATATAAATTATTAAAACATAAAAGTCTGATTAAAAAAATAATTATATGATTATAAATTATTTTATTAAATAAAAAATAGTTTCTCTTATATAAATTAAAAAATAAAATATATCACGAAAATTATGAATTTGTGATTAAGTACTTTTTTATTTTTATTTTTTGTGATATCTAAGTGTAACTAACACTCTTTTTTAAGAAGTTGAGAAGTACAAGCATTATTTATGTTGGAAAATATCTTGAAATTTGAATTTGTGGTGTGAATGTGTCGATAAATAAAATAATAAAGTCGCACTAAAATAATATTCTTTTAGTAGTTATGCCCCTTATGGAAATCAGTTGACATGTACGTTTCGACCCCTCATGACACGTTATATGGAACAAAAAGATAATAATATTTTTTTGTTTTTGCTTCAATCAACAACCCATTTTATGTCTTCGTATGTATAGATTATTGTCTCTGTTTTAATTTGTGTGGATCTCATTAGAATTTGAATCAAATAATTACTTTTTATAATAATTTTTTTTTATGTCTTTTAAATAAATATTTTTCCGCTAAACTTAAAAGTTTTGACACTCGGAATCCAATAGTGACGGATTGGTGTATTGTTAAATTATAAGTGGCTTAAGGTTATTGTCCCAGTTGGGTAAATTGGTGAGGCCAAGTGGCAAAAATTTGTGTGACAACTACCTTGTGATATGTTGGAGGTCTTAAGTTTGCCATTTGCTCGAACTCGTCGCACTGGACTTTCTCATATAATTTGCAAACTATCACATAGAAGTGGGATTTTACCCATACACATCCAAAGTAGCAATCTCCTTGTCATTAAAAAAAAGTTGTGTAAACTACTAGGTCATCACTGAGACATTCAAGGTCAAAAGTCCCTTTTTTTCAAACTGTTTTTATTTATTTATTTATTGAGTGTGTGTGTCTGTCTATAGTATAGGTCGATGCATATGGTTTTAGTATTACACATTCACTCTGCAACTTCCTTATTATTTCCATCTAAACAACCATTATGGGCCCAAATGGACATGAGAAATAAGGCTGAGATTCTTCTCTATATAAACAGAACTATGAGCTGCATCTTTTACACAAATTCTATAGCCCATCTTTGCAAACCTTTTCCAAAACAGAGCATTTTATTAGTAACAAATTGAAAAACAATTCAACTTTGCACTTATAATCCCATGGAAAATTTACCTAAATGTGGAGCTAATTATGTGCCTCTTACTCCTCTCACCTTCTTAACAAGAGCCTCCAATTCTTATGCCAACCGCACCTCTATTATTTATGCCAATGTTCGCTTCAATTGGAGGGAAACCCATGAACGTTGTTGTCGCCTTGCTTCCTCCCTCCGCTCCTTAAACATTGTCAAGAACGACGTGGTAAGTGTATCAATCGATATGAGTAATTCTTATATATTGTGAGATTATGGTCATATGTGTTAATGAGGTTTAATTTTATAATCATATAGGTCTCGGTCCTTGCACCAAATGTACCGGCCATGTTAGAAATGCATTTTGCTGTGCCAATGGCAGGGGCTGTGCTCAACGCCATCAATACAAGGCTGGACGCTAGAAATGTTGCCCTTATTCTCAAGCACTCAGAAGCCAAGATCTTTTTTATCGACTATGAATACATCGACAAAGCTAAAAAGGCCATTGAAATACTAATGTCTGACTTTCAAATGCCAATGCCTCTAGTTGTTGTCATTGATGACCTCGATTCCCCTACTGGAATCCGGTTAGGGGAGCTCGAGTACGAGCAATTGGTGTTCCAAGGCAATCCTAAATATGTCCTTGAGAATATTGATGATGAATGGGATCCAATTACTTTGAGCTATACATCAGGTACAACTTCAGAGCCAAAGGGAGTTGTGTACAGCCACAGAGGTGCTTTTTTGAGCACTTTGAGTTTGATTTTGGGATGGGAGATGGGTACTGAGCCTGTCTACTTATGGTCCCTCCCTATGTTTCACTGCAATGGTTGGACTTTCACCTGGGGAATAGCTGCAAGGGGTGGGACCAATGTTTGTATCCGCAATACGACAGCCCAAGAAATCTACTCCAACATAGCGCTACACAAAGTAACGCATATGTGTGCTGCACCTATTATTCTCAACATAATCCTTGAGGCCAAGCCACACGAGCAGCATAAAATAATGACCCCAGTACAAGTTTTGGTGGGTGGTGCACCCCCACCAGCACCACTGCTTGAAAAAATCGAGAGGGTGGGGTTCCACGTGGTCCACGCCTATGGGCTAACCGAGGCTACTGGACCAGCCCTGGTGTGCGAGTTTCAAGCCAAGTGGAACAAATTACCCTGGGAAGAACAAGCCAGGTTAAAGGCAAGACAAGGGCTGGGCATACTAACACTTGCTGATGTTGATGTGAAGAACTTCAAGAATATGGAAAGTGTGCCTCGTGATGGGAAAACAACAGGGGAAATATGCCTGAGGGGAAGCAGTATCATGAAAGGGTACTTAAAGAATGAAAAGGCAAATTCCGAAGTATTCAAGAATGGTTGGTTTTTCACAGGGGATATGGGAGTGATTCATCCAGATGGGTATTTGGAAATCAAAGATAGATGCAAAGATGTGATCATATCAGGTGGAGAGAACATTAGCAGCCTAGAAGTAGAAAGTGCAATAATGAAACATCCATATGTAATAGAGGCCTCTGTTGTGGCCATGCCACATCCAAGGTGGGGTGAAAGTCCATGTGCCTTTGTTATATCGAGGAAAGACTCAAACTTGAAAGAATCAGACATCATAGCACACTGTAGGAAGAACTTGCCGGGATTCATGGTACCAAAGAAGGTTCAATTTGTGGAAGAATTGCCTAAAACGGGAACAGGGAAGGTGCAGAAGAATCATTTGAGAGCAGTGGCAAAGACATTTGTGGTGTCTGATCAAACAAGCAAAAAATCAAACCAAGTCAAAAGGGAAAATCCTCGAGCATACGATCAAAGTCAGGAGCAGATTCTTGCTTTGTCTCGTCTTTAGTCATATAATTTTTTAAAAAGATTATAACACCACCTTCATATTCATATAACTGTCAAATTCATAGAATAAGAGACACATTTTGTTTATACACTGGAGATTCATTTTGGCAGAACTAGTGCCTCGCAAATTAACAAGTATTACTGTATTTAGCATGTACGTTATTTATTCTATTTGCCATGTAATTTAATCATATTTGTAATTAAGAGGTATTGGTTATTGCGGATATGTAACATGTCGTGATGGTACAAAAATATTTTGAATACATCGTCAATGTGCAGAGAACTTAAAAACCCATAGTTCAAATTATTTTATTTTTTGGTCTGATTACAACACAACACAATGAAACTAAAAACGCTTCAATTCCAAACCAAACTAATTAGATAGACAGAGTCGGCTATATGAATTCTCATTATCCATGCCAGAATAATCTAGTTGAAATCACGGAGTTGTACTAGTTTCTTAAACTTTTACTTCATCTTTAGGTGGGCCGGGTAACATCTCTGATTTCTTCATATTCATGAAGTCCAACACTTTGTTCCAAGAAGGCCTACTTGAAATATCCAAATACCAATCATGTAAACACTTCCTTTGAGTCACCAAATGTGCAAAGCCACCTTCATTCATCAAAAATCTAAGGCTAGGAAGGTGGCTTAGATCGGCTAAGGAGAAAAAATCTCCTGCTAAGTATTTACTCTTGGACAACCTTTGTTCATAGATATCGAACACTTTTTCTAAATTGTTGGCACATTTTTGTACCACGATCAAATCACTGTTGTGTCCCATTTTAGGGAATACGAGGAGTTGGAGTACCATGTTGTATACCAAGTCATTGTAGTTGTTGGATTCCACTTCTAACCATTGATCTACTAGAGCTTTTTCTTCCAGTGTGGTTCCTGTTAGTTTCTTTCCCTTGTCTTCATATTTTGCTGCATAGTACCTTATTATTGCTCTAGATTCTGTAAAAAATCAAAATGTAGATGTTAACATTTTTAAGTTTCCTAAATTTGAGCTATATATAAGCCTAACTTTAACATGAACTTATTTGAGTGGATCAAAATAGATTGAGTTAATAAATGAGTATATCAAAGATTTCATATTTTTCTGAGCGAGTTTCCCAATGGACTGGGCTGATTTTCCTCCTTTGGCCCATTAAGAGAAGCCCAACCTGATTCGGTAACCGATGTACTCAACCTCAATAGGCCAGTTGGGCCTGGCCTAGATGACATGATAGTTAGAGAAGAGAGCCTATAATATACATTACATTTAGATCAAGGAAATTGGTTGACTATCTGAATTGTCATGTGCTCGATCCCAACTTTGTCATGTATCTTTATCATTTTCCTTATCCCTACCCCCACTTTGTTTTAAATATAAAAAAATATTGCATGTAGAATGTTACCGAAAAGCCTGAAATCACCATCTTCAATGACTGGAACTTGTCCAAATGGCTGCAAGAATATTATAGTAAACAAAGACACATTAAACCAAGTACTAATATATAATTAACACCTCAAAGCAGTTAATTACTGTCCAATAAATTTTCCCTATAAACGTGTGTTTTTTCCCATTTATCACTAATTAGTAATTACTACTGCTGATTTTGAATGGGGGAAAAACTTACCTGTAAAATCAGAAAGTCAGGTTTTTTCTGCTGAAGAGAATCAAGATCGATATGTATAAGTTCATAATCGACTCCCAATTCTATGAGGCAAACCATGACCCTCTGTGGACATGCAGCCATTGCTGAACCATAAACTTTCACTACCATTTTCTTTTTTTTTTCTTGTGAAATCCTTCTACACTTTGTTGAAATTTCTAATAATTTTCTTATTTATGATGACTATATACTCTCCTTAAATAGACAATTTCATTTGCATGAAAGATATAAATATTAAAGAAACAAAGTATTGGAAGTTGTACTTGTCATGTCAGAATGAGGTCATGTTAATATTTTTTGTTACGTTCAGTTGATGAACCACAGTGTATTTGAGCTGTACTAGTAGAAAGTAATGTGCTTAAAACAGTTGTACTTGCTGCTTATATGATTGTACTCAAATTTGATGGACTTGAATATTTAACAACAATTTTCTTGTATTGGGGGTTGGCACGTGAAGATGAGCACCAACCAGTACGTGGTTGAGTGGAAAGTCCCACTTACCAAAGGACTCAATTAATAATTTTGAGTGTGAAATATTGGGTGCATCGACCCAAAATAATAATCCCTCTGTCCTAAAAAAAATAAAAATAGACAAGTAATTAGAGACAGAGGGAGTATTAGAATTACGTAGGATAATTACTATCTCTATTTTAATTTATTTGTACCACTTTTCATTTAAATCTGTTAAAAAAATAATGACTTTCTTTTGACAATTTTTTAGTTCTAATTTTCATATGAAATATTTAAGGTCACAAGATATGACTATAAATTTAAAAGTCTAATTTACTTTCTTAAATTGAATTACATGGAGTATTTGAGAGAGTAAAAATTCCTATAAAATATAATTAAGACGTTAATATATTGCCATGCATGATGTAAAGACTCTCATTTAAAAGGACCGAAATCTTCGTGGTCTTTTTAGTGCTTCTTTAATTTCTTGAATAATTAACTCAATTAGCCTTCTTTAAGCTTAGTCACAATAATGGTAAAATAATAATAACAATGATGATATAACAGTTTATTTATCACTAGTTATATTTTTAAAAAGACATTTGAACTTTGCGAATTTCTATTATTATCTCTAAACAATTTTAAAGTGTTCTAAAAGATTTGGCTGCGTCAGTGCCTTCCCGTGTAGAGCCATTTATAGATTTATTATTTGATACTTTTTTAACAACTTTTGTAAGCAACTTTGTCGTTGTTGGATTTTGTCTCCCTATTCTGTAGCAAGCTTTCATCAACTTTGTTGACCAATTCTTGACATCTGTTCGATTTATTTTATTCAGATTCATTTAATCTACTCAACATTATATTCTCAAGAAATTAAGAAAGATCTTTGATAAGATTTTCTTTCATTTGTCAAATATAAAGGGTTAATTAGCCAACTGATTTTCGGAAATAATTCCAAAAATATATAATGTTGCAACTTTTATTTATAATTAATTTTATGTGGTTACTGTTCCAACTATTGATTTTCTCCAATTTGTTGATCTTTTTGATTCAAAAGTTGCAGTAGAATACTTGTTGAACAAAAGATGATATGGAACTCCTTGTGATATATCTATGCAACACCGGCACGTAGTCTTGGGATCAAAATTTCTCTGTACTAAATGACATTGTCTATGAACGTCTTCACCTGATTTGATTGATTCGTTTGAGTTATCAAACCAATTAAATTGAATGTATACAAATTTTGATTTGATTCGACTAGTTATGACACTTTAACATACCAAGAAATATTGCATATTGAATTTACAATCTACTTTTGATGATGATGATACACATGTAGCAAAAGATAGCTCATTTATAATTAAGTAGCTGATTTTCTTTAGTGTACGTATAGGCCTCTAATTGTCTTTCAAAAACTTCATTCATGTCTTTGCTAGTGGGGAAGAAGTTGACTTAGGGGGCACTAGAGATCTTGCATAAGCAATGGGCAACGTCAGAAGCTTCTTTGGCTTGCTCACATAAGCCCTCCTTGTGAAGTTGTTGTAGTCGTTCGCTTCAATCTCGTCCAGTATCTTGCGATATAACAGCAACGACGCCAACACCTGCAGTAACAAAAAATAGTCAGCTCATTCTTCATATTAGAACAAAGATTCACAATGTAAGCTCAATGCAAAATAAGACCATCAATGCATAGGCATGACGCACGCTGTTCAAGCTCTCTTTCCTCTCTTCTGTGATGAAGGAACATGTGATTTAGAGGATTTAAGAACTAGAAATCAAAAACTATGATACCTTTCAATGTCTACTAGTTAGTCCGTACTAACTTAGCCAAATGAGAGGAAACTATTTTTGAACTGAAGCCTATTCTGTTTTGCATAACAAAAGTGATGGAATGTGTCACTATAAAAAACTTAAGTTCATATTGTTTTTTACCTCACTACCACAACAATTAACAATAAAAGAAAAAGTAGCAGATACGTACGATCAACTGTAACTTTATGACTACTTACCGGCCATCTACTAGCAGAGCTCAGTTCTGTGACACCTTTTTCTGCCTCATCAAAGAATTTCCTTGCCCTCTGAATTTGCTTCTTCATAAAGATCCTCCACTTATCAGTCACTCTTCCAGCAAAAATGTCTTCATCGGAGAGCCCTGCCTGTGCTAATTCATCTTGAGGTAAGTATACTCTTCCTCTTCTTGCACTGTACAAAAAGAAATATGTTAAGGCATTTTAAGCACTTAACACATTGTACTTCAAACTAAAGTGAAACAAAAAGAATGGCAAAGTCGCCTGTGAATTTTTAGAAACAAAATGGAGCAATAGGAATTACTCTGTACTTATATCTGAGAAATAGACAACTCTTTCGATATATTTTGGCATGTTACTTAGGAAATGATCGATGTGAATTAAATATAGCTTCACACTTACTCTTCTCCTACATCTCTGAGTATATTGGTTAGTTGATTTGCGATCCCTAAAGCCAAAGCTGCGTTATATACACTCTCTGTCGTTGCCTTTGATTCAGGTGCAATGCCCATAATTGGAACACTCATCAATCCTACTGTACCAGCGACATAGTAACAATATAGATATAGCTCATCAAAGTTGTTGTATCTGGATTTCCACAAGTCCATACGCATTCCTTCAACCATATCTCTGAATGGCTGCACCAGGTAGATGAATAATCAGATACTTCACATGGAGAGGTTATTAAACACAAGATAAACGTCAGCCACCAGTGATAGCAAATGAAAACTAGTTGCCTAATTTGCTACTAATAAAATAACAAATATAAGTAGATAATGATATTAGAAAGAGATAGAAATACAAAGAAGAGAAGTATCGAATTCCACAAGTACTTGCATCAGAAAAGCACTCAGCAAAAGAGAATAGAATCTGAATCTGGAGAAGATAATGGTGATAGAATTAGAGAGACTAACCTGAATATCAACAGGAAATTTGGAAACAGTATCGGATAAAGCTGCATCAAGCATATCAAATGGCCGCCCGTTGAAAATATCTTCCAGCCTGGCCTCCCACCTATCTAAAGCTTGTGGAGTTATGTGTGATGCATTAGGGCCATCAACAAGCTCATCAGTTCTCCTGCACCACACTGTTTAAAAAGAACACAGCTTTCAGACAAGAAGGTCATTTATAAATATGCTTAACTTGCTTGAACTACGCATAAAGAGCATAACTACCGGCCAGCGAAAAGTTGAAATTATGTCAAAGATTCCCAAGAAAGCTGATAAAACAAACAGTTAGCATGTTACACTTCTGTGGATCCAGTCTAATAATTTAGCATTTCTTCCACTAATTTTGACTGTTGTATATGGTATAAGAAATTAGATCTCTTATCTTTATGCATATAATAATGTTTCACAAGCTAGTAGAGATCAACTTGCACCTATAATATTCCATGTCTAACTAAAATATAATTCTCTTTTTATGTCCTCAGTTAAGCACAGATATAAACATAGAAATACTATATGTCTTGAAAGTTGAAACATCACCATATATTGCCCAGATAGCTCTTCTTCTGTCTGGAGTCATTAGCATGGTTCCTAAATAAGAACCAAACAAAAAGATTAAATTCTGTCTTCATCAACTAATACCTTAACCAAGATTTTGTAAACTAAAGAACAGATAAAAACAAAGGCTGAGACTGACCTAAGTAAAATGTCTTAGCATACTCTGCACATACTTCGCCACAACGATCATATGCTTCACTCAACAAGCCCAAATTACCCGGAACAACAATATCCGGCTTCACTTCTATGTCCTCAGTAGATATCAGATGCCTCTTCACTAAAGCTGCCTGCTTCAATACCACCTCATACACCTTTTTCTCTGATGACACAGCCATTTCTCCAGCTGGACTAGCCACCAAACTGGACTGTACAGAAAAACTCCTTCCATTCTCAGTTCTTGATCTTCCTAAACACGAATATCTCAAATCTGCATTTAAAAACCCAAAATTCCACTCCTGTCTCCCACCTTTCTTGAATCTCCCTTTCCACATCGAATTCCTATTCGGAGATGGGAACCTGGATGATTCCAAACCCCGGTTCCCTTCTCGGACTGAATCCAAGAATCCTGTCCCATTTAAGACCTCAGAATTCGGAGAAACAACCCACAACAAAGCAACAGACATGCTGAAACAACAGACAACTCAGGTAGCCTAAAACAATTCCCAAGTTTTTGTCTTTCCTTTATGTTACCTTCTCACCTCAGCCTAGTAGATACCCACTAGAGTCTATCCACTAATTTCAAACAATATCAACGATTATAAAAATCGCATAATAAGAAAGTTAACCGACTTTGGCTTACACAAACAGATGTATAATGCACTCACTCATCAACAACAACCAAAAACCTTGTCTTTCTGAGTTTCTGCACAATGAGATAAACCAAATATACACAATGAGATACAGTTATGACCACTCAAAAATCATAAAGATTGAAACTTTATCAACAAATTTAAATAGGATCCCAATACCAAGAATCAAATCAGCAACAGCACAAAGCCAATTACTCAACTCACCTCAAATGAATATGCTTTTTCACACTTTTTTTCAAGTAATTGGAGCTTACTATATATAGTCAATTGGATTATAATAAGCTCCCTTTCTAACTTTGATACACGTAGAGACTATCTAGAAAAGGAAAAGGGTGTTCAAATCTTTAATATTATATTAAGGAAAAAATAAACAGATTAATAATGACAGGTACAGGGGAATTTAAAGAACTAACCTGCGAATAGCAATAGAAAGAAAGCTCCAATTAGTTGAACAAGGTTCTTTTTTTTAACACATCAACGTCAGTTGAAAGAAAGTTAAAACAAAAAAAAAATGGTGACCTTGTTTCTGCTGATCACAAGAATTTTAGCAGCATTTTCTTGTTTAACTTACTACTATATATTTTTGAATAGTTTAAGACCATTCAATTTTTTTGTTTTTTGTTCACTCGTGCTGATTAGAATTGAGTGATTCAGATTCTATCTCCTCCTCTTCCTAGTTTCCACCTTTTATCCTTTGGTCACACTAACATTAGTTGTTGTTTTTCAAGTCTGGAAACAGACACGTAAAATTTCACAGTTTCTTTCACCAAAAAATGTAGTTCAGTGGATGTTATAATTTCTCCCTTAACCAGAAGTGTTGATTCGAGTTTTGGAGAGTGCACGTTACATATATTTGACAAAATGTAACATTATTTCAAAGTGAAAGTATTAGAAGTTTGGTTGATTAAGTATAGGAAATTGACCCTGATTTCCACTTTTGTGCTGCACGAGCTAACTAACTTTCGCGGGCATTGATGATATTATACATAAAAGAGCCCACACGAGTCTAACAAGTTGTAACTACATTAAGTTTCCAAATAATAAGTGGAGAAGAATAGAGATCATAGTCAATAATTTTAATTTCTTGATTATCAATAAAATGATAAAGTTTAGAGTGCAATATCAGGCTCAACTCTCTTAATTTGCATGTCAATAAAATTCACATATTTAAAAATCAAAAATACATAATGAAAGTCACAATTTTCATAATCAAGAATATTATAATTTGACTTGGGAAATTGAATTATTTTTATTTTTATTTTGTATTTTGACACGTGGTAGGATGGTTCCCTAAAATTATATGTTAACTCTCTTTCTGTAATTGCAAAATATGAGCATTATTGAGTCCATTTACATATAAGTTATATTAAGTATTATTACCAACTTTAGTAATGGGGTAAGAAGATGTGTGCAAAGAGGACACGTGTAAATCACAGTCCAATCAGTGGAAGATAACGTTATCAAAATAAAAGTGGGCAAGCTGGTTACGATGTACATGTGGCAGTTTTTAATTGGATGAAAAATTCTTACCTGTAACCCAACTATGAGTCGGAGCGGGCCCACGGACTAGAAAGTGCCTACTCCTAATCAAGTGGACTGTGGGTCCTACCCTTGTGGGACATACACCAGAAGGTACGAACCTAATTTGTCTTAATTTAATAAGAGGGTCTTTAATTTTTTCCACTTAAAATAGGATCTTTAATTTTTAAGCTTAAATCTCAAAATCGTTGATCTTTAGTTTTATCTTTGCGAGATTAAGTGTTTCCTTCGTTTCAAACTTATTTTGACTTAATACGAAGTTTAATAATATATTATTTTTTTGAATTTTATGATTTTAAATTAAATATATATCAAATTTTTCTTTAATCCTGTAATCTTATCATGGTTAATGAAGAAGAACTATTTATGCCTCATTAATAATTAATATAATATGAAAATGAAAAATATAATCATTTCCAATCTATCTCTATTTTACTTTCTACTCTCTATATTTAGAGAGTGAAATAGAAAATGTGCTCTCTATTTTATATTTTTATTAACACAAAACTAAGTTAAGTAACTCTTTGAGAAATTTACCCACCCTATTTCTATTTCTTTTTATGCACATTATTCCCTTTACGTAGAAAACATGCAATACTCTACAATCGATATTCCTAAACCATTTATTTCAAAATAATTTGCATTTTAACTACTACTTTTTATTTGCATGATTCTAAAAGAGTACAAGCCAACAAAAAGAAAAATACTAGTACAAGTCTATAAAGTAGGCTCTCCTTAACTTTGTTGAAAAATAGAATGATCCATTCGGGCAGAAATAATATCAATATAGGTTTATTGGATGCACCTTTAATTTGTTACTATATGTTATTTACGTGCACGTTTCTATAATTCGTCTCACTAAAAATTTTAATTTTCTCCTTCAATATTATTTAATAAATATTTATGAATTAAATATTTTTAGCTATAGCCTAATTTTACTAAGCAGACCTTTTAAAAATATATTTCCTCACAAATTTAATAATACTTAATTCGCAAGATAAGACTTTTATAAAATTTTATCTTAAAATATAACTTTTGTTATTCAACCTATGTCTTATGTTATAACTTGTGTCATTGAGTTATGCCTTGGTTATAACTTGTACTATTATATTTATGCATTTGGTGCATAATTTGGCTATAAATTTATGTCCGTGAACTTAACTTCTTTTGTCTTCGAGCATATAGCTTATATCGTTCCACTTATGTTTGGGGTATAATCAGTGGCGGAGTCATAATTTTTAATAAGGAGTGTCAGTGTTTGTAGTAAAAAAAAAAGGGCAAATTACAGAAATCACATATTTTTAAAGCAAAATTACAATTTATCCCTTAAAAGTTTATAATTACATAAATCCCTCAAATGGATACAATAATATAAGCGTTGATACATTAATCTGATGCGCGAGATACATTAATCGTTAAGTAAGATACATTACATTTTATACATGATACACTAATCCGATGTGCGAGATACAATAATATAAGCGTTGATACAATAATTTGATGTGCAAGATACACTAATTTGATGCGCGGAAATGAGGGATTTTGGAGATTTGTAAAACTTATAAGGGATAATGGTAATAAGTAAACTAAAATGTGAGATTTCTGTAAGTTTTCCAAAAAATAATTATGAGGCTAGTTGGGCTTGAACTCAAGCCTCAAGAAATTTTCACAACCCCTTAATCACTATACTAAATCTTGAACTTGTTCTAAGATATGTCAATACTTGTATATGTATTTATTAAATTAAAATTGTAGCTCTGTAATTTTTCGATAAAGGGGTGTCGCTAGGGTGGCTCCGCCGATGGGTATAACCAGTGTCATAAAATTTATGTTTAAATATAATTTATTCTTCAAATAGTACAATGAAAATGAATTGTGTAGAGGCAATAGTTTAGATTATTAAGTTTTTGTCATATCATAGCTACTACATTTACTCTAGATTGATTGTGTTGCAAAAGTTTGTTGATAAATTAATACACAATCAATATACAAAATAAATAAGAAAATTATAATATAAGAATTTAATGATGATGATCCATCAATATTTTTCCACAAAATTATTTTACAATTTTTTTTCTAAATGAGGTCAAAACTTAAATAGAAACATAAACATATATTGAGAAATTGACATATATAATAGATAAATAAAAGAAAGATATAAAGTAATGGAGTTGTCATAGTCTATTTTAACTCCTTTGCAAGGGAGGAACGAGTCGCTTCCCTCACCATCAGCTAGAGCACAATCTTCGCTGGTCTCAAGGTTATCAACAAGACAAGCCCAATAACATGGCTCCGAGTTCTTTCCTTACTCAAACGTTCATCAAAAGAAAAGTCAATAATGCATATTTTTGTATGATATATGTAAAAATATACATTTTTGATATAAAATAATGTATAAATTTTATATATTTGTTTAAATTGTAATTAATTTTGGCCAACTGGCTAAATGTGTAACTTGCCAAATCATCTTTGTGCCATTAGCTTTTGGACTTGGGCCCCATTAAGCTGGATTGGCCCAGTAAATGAAACAGTAATCCAATTTGGCCATCAGCAATTTCTCTAACAAAAGAAAAGGAAAAATCCTCAGTTCCACAGCAAAGCCGCCATGGAAGAAGCTGAAGAATTGAAACTGAAGAGCTTCCTGAAATGGTCAACGGAGCAGGGAATCTCAGATTCTCCTTCAACTTGTACAACCCAATCAGATTCATGTTTGGGAAACACCCTTTGTGTCTCTAATTTCCCTAAAGCCGGAGGGTACGCATTAATCACAACTCTTATTTTTATTTTTTTTGGATTTTGTTATATGAATCTGATGAGGAATGAATGATTTTTTCAATTGATGAAGGAGAGGTTTAGCAGCAGTTCGTGATATTAAGAAAGGGGAATTGATTCTTAGAGTTCCAAAGGGAGCGTTAATGACTAGTCAAAATCTTATGAAGAACGATGAGGCATTCTCCATTGCTGTCAAGAATCACCCTTATCTGTGCTCCACACAGGTTATTTTTCTCTTTAATATGGAGTATATGAATTTGAACTTGCGTTTTGCTTTGTTTTGGACTAGAGGTAGGAACTTTATGTTTTTGGAGTTTTATATGATCACCTAGTAATATGAATTTAACTCAATGTAATTGTTGTACTTATAGGCTGGATTTTTATGTTGAGTCTGCAGTTTCTTCAAGTGTTTATAGTTAACGCTTTGCACCAGTTGGTTGTGCAAAGTGAATCAAATCTCCACCGTCAGAGTGTTTAACACTTGTTCTACTCTAGTGATTTGTTTGGAAAGTAATGATGGTTTCATTCAATTTCATGTTTATGTTATTTGATCTTATTTTTACTGCAGATATTGGCTGTTGGATTGTTAAATGAAGCGAACAAGGGGAAGAGTTCTAGGTGGTGGCCCTATCTAAAACAGTTTCCCCGCAGCTATTACACACTTGCGGATTTTGGCAAATTCGAGATACAAGCATTGCAAGTTTGTAGCAATCCCTACAAGTTAAAATGTATTTCATTGTTGGAAAACACTTCTTCTGTTCACTGCATTGCTAATGTCTATCATAATTGACTGAAATTCACCATAAAAGACTTCATCTTATATATCTCCACTGCTTTTAGATTGATGATGCCATATGGGCTGCACAAAAGGCTTCTCGGAGGGCTGAAGAGGAGTGGAATGAAGTGACTCAGCTTATGCATGAACTGAAGCTCAAGCCACAATTCCTCGCTCTTAAGGCATGGCTCTGGGCCTCTGGTTCTGTAAGTATGGAGTGAACTCAAGTGCTAATCTGGAATAGTGCTATGTCATTTCTTACTCTAGTGGTCTGATTAGAAATCCCTAATTATTGCAAGATTCAAATGCTGTGTTTGATTCGTGATCTATCTATCACTCTGTCTGTCTTCATTCACAATGTACTTGAGCACCACTGTCTATCAATTAGACAATTTCTTGTCATATTCATGGTTTAACATGAAAAAAGTTTCTTACTGAAGATCTCCTCGCGCACCATGCATATACCTTGGGATGAAGCTGGATGTTTATGCCCTGTGGGAGATTTCTTCAATTATGCAGCACCTGAAGAGGAAACATCTAATTATGAAGATCAAGGTGCTGGAAAGCCTTATTCTTTGCAAGAAAACGGTACACTTAAATCAGAAACTGAGTTGGATGCTGCCGCTAGGCTAATAGATGCTGGATATGAGAAAGACGTTTCTTCATACCATTTCTATGCTAGAAGAAACTACCGGAAAGGAGACCAGGTAATTCTGAAATGCCTCCTTCCTTTTAATACTTCTTTTCTTTATGTGTGGCATTCCGTAAATTTATAGAAGTGGTTCCTTTCCATTAATAAGTTGTGAATGCTCCATTACTTGATATTCAGGATATCAAAAGAACTACAAAAATGAACAGCGCTTGTATTGCATCAAATGTCCAGTGTCATTAACACGACAGTTCGCCATCTCATTTTGAATTATTTTCTAGTTTGAAGGAGTTGCACTGATCCCACTAGCTTGATTGATTACTGCAGGTTCTTCTAAGCTACGGAACCTACACAAATCTGGAGCTTCTTCAACACTATGGATTTCTTCTGACTGAGAACCCAAATGACAAGGCCTTTATACCTTTAGAACCAGATATGTATTCTCTCTGCTCATGGGATAATGAGTCACTATACATTCATCCAGATGGGAAGCCATCCTTTGCACTACTATCAACATTGCGATTCTGGGCAGTCCCTAAAACCAGTCGCAAATCTGTTGTACACCTTGTTTATTCGGGGAACAGACTTTCAACAGAGAGTGAAGTTGTTGCAATGAGATGGCTAATAACGAAATGCAGAACCGCATTGGAAGTTCTTCAAACAACTGCTCCAGAAGATTGTAAGTTGCTCAACATCCTAAATAAGTTTCAAGATAATCATAAATTCCCGGAGATCAAAGAGATGCCGCCACCACTTGCTAGTGAGCTTTGTGCTTTTATTGAAAAAAACAAGAATGTGGTCAGTGAAGGAATTTGCTCCATGTCATGTGTAGCTAGAAGGTCCATTGAGAGATGGAAATTAGCTACTCTGTGGAGGTTTCTCTACAAGCAAATACTTTGCAGTTGCATTATACATTGTAGTGCTGTAATTTATTATTTAGGGGTCGATCGGTAGGAAGTATTAGGAGAAATAATTCATATATTATTTAGGTATGGTATTATTTAGGACTTTTGGACCTAAGTATAACTAATTCATAGATTATTTATACATTCTACATGGTATTGTAGGATGCATTACTAATACCTTCCATTAGATGGTATTAGTAACACATATGATTTAATATCATGAGTCCATGACATTAATCTATGTAATGACAAAAATATCCCCAAAATCATTTTGTTTAGATTCTTGATTTTATGTTTTATATATGTACTAGTAAATATATTTAAATAAATAAGCTTGTAAATTTTATTATTTAGAGAGAGTTGTTTGCTACTAAATAAATGAAATACAAATCAATACAATATTTGAAATGTGAGTTGTTTAACATTTACTTATTGAAAAGACAAATATATCAACACACGACGTTTGTGATCTTAATTAAATATGTTATTGTTGATATACATGTGGTTTCTAAGTATTTGTATTTTATACGATTTATAAAATGTGTACATATTAAAATTACAACTTGTAATTTTTATGTATAAATGTAGATTATTTATTTGACTTTACTATTATTTACCGTATTTTCGATTTTAAAACAAGATGATCTATCTTTTTTAAAATTGAAAATTGACAGTAATTTACTAAGATGACAATTATTTACCCAAATAATTCAAGTTAGATAATAGCAAACATGACAACAAACTTGTTCTTCTCCAAGCTAGTTAGAAGGCCATAAAAAAATAATATGGTCTGACAATTATCTACCTTGACTTGATTACATGAAATAGAAAATCTCATAATAATTCAATGCTAATCTTTTTGTAGAGTTTTAATCTAAATACAAGTTGAGCTGGGAATCAATAAACCAAGCATGTGATAAAAATAAACCATGCACTATTAATTTGTGTATTACTAATCCCTAAGTCACTAATTCCTGATTTATTTACCAAACGACCCTTAGTATCTCAAACGACCCCTTATAAAATTTGAGAAGAAATCCAGCTAAGAGTTAAATTAAAGGATGGTTTTTGATAAATTTCCTCTTATTATTTTCAATTTCAAGTTAAATAATTATGTATACCCCATAGCTCATAGGTAGTGAAGGGACCAAATCTAATACTTAAAACGAAACTTACAAGCTTAAAGTGGGAACAACATAACTTTTACTTAAACTCTATGGACTAAAATGTAATTAAAAAAACTAGTATCAAATTAACAGTACGCGACCTGGCAACTTCACACAAAACTTATAGCAGTAGTCACATTGCTCAACTATAAACCCTAGAAGAAATGTTGAGAAGAAGAATCACTTCACTACTATCATCGTCTACCCTCCAAAATGTTCCAATCTACAGCGAACCCATCAAGATTTCTCATCACATATTCACATCTTCACAAAAGTTTCCATTTTTGCAATTTTCTCAACGCCCCATCTCCAGCATTGGATCGTTGGGGTGTCAGTTTCGCAGAGCTTACAGTCTTCTGAGCCTAAATGATTTGCAAGATAACAAAGGTGCTAGGAAGCAGAAGACTCGTAAGGGAAGAGGTATTGGGTCGGGTAAAGGAAAGACGGCGGGTCGAGGACATAAGGGTCAGAAAGCTAGAGGGACATATAAGTTCGGGTTTGAAGGTGGACAAACCCCACTTCGTCGCCGTGTGCCTAAACGTGGGTTTAAGAACCCATTCAGTCTCACATTTCAGGTATTTTTACTCTTGGGTGGATTGGGATTTCTGTTTTTGGTTTGATTTCGTGCTTATAGCTGGGATCACGTCAAAGTTCAATTTTTGATTAGTCTGAACGTTCTCTTGAAAAATGTTACATTAAATAACATTAAAATGATTAGATAGAGGGTAGAACATTCATTGAGTAAATATGAGATTTCACAAATTAGTTTCTAGTTGCTTGCTGATAGAGTAAAGGAATAATTGTTCCATAACCAGGGTTCTACTTTTTGTTAATGTATGGAATCAATAGAAAGTAAGACATGTGAAATGGGTGTGGCAGTTCGGAAAATTTGGTAGTTTGTATGTGTGTTATGTGAAGGTCGTACTGAATTAGCCATTTGGTGTTATCTTATTGCGTCTGTTTATACTTTTTAGCTTTGTAGTACTTACTTTTTGTTACGTATGTAGTACTTATTGCAGCTTTCTTGATTTCAGACTCTGTAGCTTCTTCTTTCCTAGAAATGATATTGTTGTGTAGTGATCCAGTAAAAAGGGTAGGTCTTGACTCACTAAATCCATCTGTGATCTTAAGCTCTTCAAGTTGTAGCTTTTGATCACTCTGTCATCAATCAGAACTTGTCCCTTTATTGGATCATAGAATCTGTCTATCAAGCCAATAATTCCAGAACCACTTTGCCCAACAAGTAGTACTGTTTTTCCAGATTCGTGCCTGGGTAGATTGATTGATCAGGCTTAGAAGGATGATAAAAGAAGACATTCTTCAGCTCTATCTTTCCTCTTTATACCTTTGTGACTTAAAGCCCTTCAGCATTCTCAAATTCAATCTCAGTTTTCGATCGAAGATGGCATATACAGATGCAATGGCACTGCTACCTGTTGCAAAGTCAGAAGTCATACTTTCAGAATCTGCTATATTTTTCCCGGTACTCATCAAAAGGAAGAAAAGTTGAAACAGTTGCTATGAACTGAGTAAGTTTTTGTCCATTAGTCTTCCCCCATAACAATATGTTAGGGCAATGGCAGCTGCGGTTAGAAATTGAGAGCAAAACAAACCAGCACCAGAAAGTAGTGACTGTCTAATATTTTCTTTTCCTGGGCTTCCTGAGATTTTTCAAAGAGGTCTAACATTCTATATTGAGAAGAGAAGGCTGTGATAGTCCTGTGATTGATCACTGCTTCACTTGCTAGCCTGAAGAAGCTTTCTAAGAGTAAAGGTTGTATAGATTTTACTACAACTTCTACTTAAATATGTTGTTAGCACCATACAGGTGCCATCAATTATCATGACAGGAGGAGGCACATCTTTTTCTTACTAAAATTCCCCCTTTTTTGGATGGTATATGGTAAATACGTCACTAATTATTTTGTCATTGAGTAAAGATATGTGAATATTTGTTTAGTTATTAAAACCACGATGGCTTTAAAACCTTGGAGTAATGTTAGTGGTTCCTTCTGATTAATTGTTCCTTGTTTATGTGCTCCATGCAGCCAGTTGGGTTGGGAAAGATTGCAAAGCTGATAAATGCTGGGAAGATTGACTCGTCAGAGTTGATCACAATGAAAACTCTAAAGGTAATTGTAGCTTATGGTGTAAGTATAGCTTTATATTGCTTAAGCATTTAGCACCTTCCTTTACAAATCAACTTCTTATGCCAATAGGATTCCGGTGCAATAGGGAAGCAAATAGAAGATGGAGCCAGGTTGATGGGGCGTGGAGCTGAACATATTCAGTGGCCCATCCATTTAGAGGTAATATTCAGTCAAGACTAATTAATATAGCCTTTTTTTATTCAATTTGGTATTCATTGTTAAAAAACAATACTCCCTCTATTCCATTTTAACTAAATTCTGAGGCAATACACACTTGGTAAGAAAAACATTGAAGGACATAATTTTCACTATTGTCCTTTGTGATTTCATAAATATAACTTTGCAATTAGTGGAAGTTATCTCCTAGAAAATATCAAACATCATTAAAGGGATAGGCGACTATAGGAAAAATTTCAAACATCCATCTTGAACTTTGAACAATTCAATTATTTTGAACAATGAAAACAGACCTGAAAATTCAATTAATATGGAATAGAGGGAGTAATTTTACATTTGGTAGTGCACGTCATATAGAGGTCATTTGGTAGAAATAACATTAATTACAGTTTGCGTTTGAGTTGCAAAGTGGTTCTCGACCTGTACTGCTATTTATAGTAAATGTGTTGCAAGGTATAAGTATTTGTAAAAGCTCATGTCAGTTTAGCACTTTCAGAAATGTGCTGTGTAAATATATTGATGGTGGAGATGGGATATTTTCTTGTTCCTTAGACATGGATATGTTTGGCATGATCCTTTTTTCTCTTTGTTTATGGTATCAGTTTATTGAGAATATGCATCACATTTGCTTGCTAGAATGGCCAATGATGTCTGTCATCTCAGTGTACTCATCCAACACTAACTGCTAATGACAGGTCTCAAGGGTGACCGCTAGAGCTAAAGCAGCCGTGGAAGCAGCGGGTGGGTCTGTAAGGAGAGTGCATTACAACAAACTTGGGTTACGGGCACTACTGAAACCTGAGTGGTTCGAGAAAAAGGGCAGGTTGCTCCCAAGACCAGCAAGGCCTCCACCAAAACTGAAGGATAAGGTGGATAGCATTGGGCGGTTGCCTGCCCCAACCAAGCCACTTCCTTTTGTAACTGAAGAGGCTGAATCCATGTCTGCTACCCCGGCTTGATAGTGACTAGCTTTCTTCATGTTTTATAGATCTAGGTTCCATTGCAAGGGAGCAGTTTTTGGCTTCATGTAGCTTCCCTACAGCCTTTATACTTGGTTTTGAGTGTTCCCCAATTGCCATAGATATTCAGAAATAAAATCTTTTCACTTGCTGAAGTTTTTGAGTGACCTTAAGTTCACTCAAGGATGTATTTTCATAGGTATTTCTGGATTCCGAACTATATAACTTTTGCTTCTTTAGATTGAAACCAAGTGTCTTAATATTTCATTCCAAAAGCAGGTGTATGAAGATGAAACTTTTCTCTAGAGATGGCATCTCTTTTCTTTTACATTCCAATGTCTACCTTTTCTATTGGTAAAGCTTTGATGTTCTGAAGATTACAATTTGTATAATTTAGAGCAAAGTGGACTAATTAATTAATGAGAAGATTGATTTCATCTAATGTTTGATTGGTCATAAGTTCTAATTATGGTGCCTCAATATATTGGCTGCTTTGCATTTATAAAGATTATGTGAAATAAGAAAGGAGAAAGCTCGAGAGAGTCATATCCTGAAGATCCTGCAATATATCTCTTGATTTCTTTCCTTAGATAGGATTCTTGTAACCTTATATATTCCTTCATATTCATGAATAGAATCATTAAGTTCTTCCAGTTCCGGCAGCCTGGGAAGAGATCTCTGCTGTTGCCTTCCACTTGCTGGCATGGTTCGGCAGATTTGATGCTGGCTTGCTGCTCCACCATTGTCTTGTCATTCATGATCCCTTACGTTATTCTTCTGGTGTTGAATCTCTATTTGAAGGTGTGCTTTTTCACTTTGTCTCGTTCACAGTTTCGTGTTATTGCCTTGGAACTGTTTTGGGTGAAGGTTCAGTTTTTTGGGAAGAAGCTGCTAGTTTCTTGAGGAACACACTAGTTATTTGCCCTCGTTGTCAGTTTCTTCACTAAACAGTGGTTGAAAATGTCTGATGATAAAGTTTCTCCCTCTTTAACATTATCCAAAATTACAGATTATAAATTAAATGGGTCTAATTATTTAGATTGGAGTAGGAAAATCAGGGTCTACTTGCGTAGTGTTGAAAAGGATGGCCATCTTAGTCAGGACCCTCCAACTGATGAAACTAAAAATGCTTGGATGAGAGATGATGCTAGACTGTTCTTGCAAATTATAAACTCTATGGACAATGAAGTAGTTGGTTTGGCTCATCACTGTGAATTTGTTAAAGAGTTGATGGATTATCTAGAGTATCTATATTCTGGCAAAGGTTGTGCATCTCAAATTTATGAAGTTTGTAAGGCTTTCTACCATCCCGAGAAGGAAGCTAAGACACTCACCATATACTTCATGGAGTTCAAGAAAATTTATGAGGAACTGAACATGCTTTTGCCATTTAGTACTGATATCAAGGTGCAACAAGCTCAGAGGGAACAAATGGCTGTAATGAGTTTCTTAGCGGGACTTCCCACTGAGTTTGAGACTGCTAAGTCACAGATACTCGCCAGTTCTGAGATCACTTCTCTCAATGATGTTTTCAGTTGGGTGCTGCGTACAGAGAGTACTCCATCCAATCAGCAAACCAAAGTAGCTGTTGCAAAAGGAGAAGAAAAAAATGATGCTAGAAGAAACTGTTTTGTGAGTTAATTCTTTTGGTTGTCTCCTTTTCTTAAACTATTTTGTGAATCCCATCTTAAATTCATCGATGGGACAATGGACATGTTATGTTGATTGCAGTTTCAGGCAATGTCAAAATGCTTTTTAGCTGGAAGAGAAACTAATGTTGAAGCTGCTGCAACATCAACAGATGAATGGGTGGAACAGTATCAGCCCGGTGTCTACGTAAGATTGACAATGCTGCCAAGTGGAAAGAAGGGACTGAAGGGATTTAGGTTCAGGTATATTTTCTTTCATAAGTTGTATGAAACACAAACTTCCACCTTTTCTGCTCTTATTAAGTCTTATGATTAAAATCCTCTCACTTTAAACATCCTTTGTTAGTATGTTAAACTGCTTACTAGATGTCTTTTTGATTGAATTTTGCAGTAGGAAAAAGTTTACTGTGAAGGAAGTAGAGAAATGGTGGAAAGAAAACAAGCTTTCTGTCTACAAGAATTATGATATTGAAGATGATTACAATGGTGGTTCATGTTAGACAAGTGATTTAATCACTTAATGTGCTTAATATGTGAGGAGAAAAGTGCTATGTTGTACTGCCTATGGAATATGTAAAGACTATCTTAAGATTAATTGGTATTATTTGAGAACTCTCTTTTCCCTAAATTATGTTTTTTATTCCAAATATTTTAATTCAAATTCTTCTCACTTAACTGTTTTGTGTCATTTTCAATATGTAAATTTTATTTCAAAAATTAAGAAACTGATGGCCAATTTCAGAAATTAGATGTTTTGATTTCCTGTCATATTTCCATATGTTAATAAGAAACCTCTTGATGAAATGGAAAATATTATCATATTGTTACACAATGAAAGGCAACTCTACCCATAACATTCTCGTTTGGTTGAAAACAAGTTATCCCGAGATAAGTTATCATGAGATAAGTTATTCCACTATGTATATGAATAACTTATCACATCACTAAGGGCTCGTTTGGTGTGAGGTATAATAATCTTAGGATAAAATATAAGATTATATTATCTCATGTTTGGTTGGAGGTATTAGATAGTTATTGGATTAGTTATCCCACCATTTTTGCCATAGTGATGGTATAAGTTATCTCATATACATAGTAGAATAACTTATACCAAAATTAGTTATCTTGGAATAACTTGTTCCCAACCAGACGAGGCTTAAGGTATAAATGGTGGGATAAATAATTTCAGGATTGCTTAATATCTCCAATCAAACACAAGATAAAATAGTCATACATTTTAAGCCTGGAATTATTATACCTAATACCTCACCCTAAAGAACTCTTGTTTAGAACTGAATGGTCAAATTCTTTGGCATGGTATTAGAGTCACACACTCACACTCTTCTATTTATTTATTTATTCTAATATTGCTTGGGGTTTTTCTTTCTCAAATTACTCTATCCAGTGGTTTTGAGTTTTGAATCCACTTCACTGAAAATAATACGACGCAAATTTTGGTTATAAAAAAATTCTTGATTTTCCATTCGCTGACCCGTTTCTACTGGACTCGTCTTAATGTGTTAAGTGTAAAATATATTTACAATCCAGTCAAGTAAAAAAGAATTATAGTTATATTGAGTAGTAACTTCGAAAAAAGTAAGTTACATGGAAAAACATTAAACAGCGATTGATATAAAGGTACTTGTCTATCCTAATGATCAAGATTGTTCTTTTTGGTTTTCCTCATAGTCTTTCTCATTTGGTATTTGTGTCGTGAGATAGTGAATATTCTCATGGGTTGATCATCAATCAGACAGAAAGAAAAGAATGATACCAATACCTCAACCATTCACCCAAATGACAACAAAATTCCTTTCTTTTCTTATTTCTTTAGGAGAAAGTTTTGTTCTTTCCTCTTTTCCTTTTAACAGTTTATCTTTGTCTCTTGCTAATTACCTATAAATTCCCAAAAAATCTCAACAAAAATCACAAGTCAATAAAAACACAATTCTTTGTGTAAATATCAATACCTTAAGCTTTTATAACTCGCTGAAAATGGCTACTACACCAGCCTTGAAGAGATCAGAGTCCATAGCTGATAGCATGCCAGAAGCGTTGAGGCAAAGCCGGTATCACATGAAGAGATGTTTTGCCAAATACATAGAGCAAGGCAAGAGGATGATGAAACTGCATAGCTTGATGGATGAATTAGAGAAAGTGATTGATGATCCAGCTGAGAGGAACCATGTTTTGGAAGGTTTACTTGGCTACATATTATGTACTACAATGGTATAGCAAGAACCATGTGCTGCACTTATAATAGTTTTCTTCTTTTATTGTTTCCAGATTTTGCATGATGTACATTTGTTCTTAAAATCTTCTGTGATCAAATTTTGCAGGAGGCTGCAGTTGTTCCTCCCTACATTGCCTTCGCCACGAGACAGAATCCCGGGTTCTGGGAATATGTGAAAGTGAATGCTAATGATCTTTCTGTTGAGGGTATTACAGCTACAGAGTACTTGAAATTCAAGGAAATGATAGTTGATGAAAGCTGGTATAGAATACATTGCAGCTTTTATCATACCTTCTATGGTTTAATACCTTCAATCAGAAAAGTGAAAACTCATAAGGATTACCTTTGTGTGAACATGAAATGCAGGGCAAAAGACGAATACGCACTGGAAATTGATTTTGGAGCCGTAGACTTCTCAACGCCTCGTCTGACTCTATCTTCTTCAATCGGAAATGGTCTCAGTTATGTTTCCAAGTTTCTAACTTCAAAGCTAAATGCTAGCTCCACGAGTGCACAGTGTCTAGTTGACTACCTGCTCACGTTGAACCATCAAGGAGATGTATGTCAAGCAAAACTAAACTTCATAAATGAACACTTGTCCTAAGAGGAAAAGATAATAACAAATTTCCTTTATGTTCAACTGCAGAAACTGATGATCAATGAGACGCTCAGCACTGTCTCAAAGCTTCAGGCAGCATTAGTTGTAGCAGAATCATCTATTTCTTCCATACCAACTGATACACCATATCAGAGCTTTGAGCTAAGGTTAATTAGTTTTTCCTCTACTTCCTCCCCCTTTTGGCATGCTACAAAGTACTAAGTGGCTTCAATTCTTGTACAGATTCAAAGAATGGGGTTTTGAGAAAGGCTGGGGTGATACAGCTGAAAGAGTCCGAGATACCATGAGAACACTTTCTGAGGTGCTTCAGGCACCAGATCCATCAAACTTTGAGAAATTCTTTGGAAGGGTTCCAACTGTTTTCAATATTGTATTGTTCTCTGTTCATGGATACTTCGGCCAAGCTGATGTTCTTGGCTTGCCAGACACCGGTGGTCAGGTAAGCATCTAACTTTTACATACTTCACTGTAAAAGAATTTTTAAACTATCAGGTCACCTAAAAGATAATCACAAGTAACCTCCATTAGAAACGGAATAAAATACCTACAAAATTCAAGAAGGTTACCTGCTACAATAGGTTAAAATACACTATTATTTACACTTATCATATTATATAAGTTAAATCCGTTGCTTTTGATCAACAGGTGGTTTATGTTTTGGATCAAGTTGTAGCTTTTGAAGAAGAAATGCTACAAAGAATTAAACAGCAGGGACTCAATGTTAAGCCTCAGATTCTTGTGGTGAGTTCCCAGACAATCGACATGAGTATGCAATAAGGAAGAGGTTGTTTAGAAAAGCTAATATCATATCTTGATTGCACAGTTAACCCGGCTAATCCCAGATGCAAAAGGAACAAAGTGCAACCAGGAACTAGAACCAATCAAGAATACAAAGCATTCTCACATCCTCAGAGTTCCATTTAGGACAGAAAAAGGAGTGCTTAATCAATGGGTTTCTCGATTCGATATCTACCCTTATCTGGAGAGATATACTCAGGTGTGTATCTTTATATAAACCTTGCTCATCCAGAGTTTTTCTTTCTTCCTAAATTACATTTTCTTTTTGCCTTGACTAAAGGATGCTTCTGACAAAATCATCGAGCTAATGGAAGGCAAGCCTGATCTAATCATTGGTAACTACACTGATGGGAATTTAGTGGCATCATTAATGGCTAGAAAACTTGGGATAACTCTGGTAACTTTCCCTAATCTTTGTCGATATTGTTTCTTCCCCAAGTTAGTGTCTTAATGTCCACTAACCTAGACCATCTCTGTACTAGGGAACAATTGCTCATGCTCTGGAGAAGACTAAATATGAAGATTCTGACATCAAATTAAAGGAACTCGATCCAAAGTACCATTTTTCGTGCCAATTTACAGCTGATTTGATTGCAATGAATTCTGCAGATTTTGTTATCACAAGCACATATCAAGAAATAGCTGGAAGGTAAGAACTAGAGCGGACGAGTAATATAAAATTAGAATTGTTCTTTTACTACCATCAAATACACATCACAAATCCAGTTATGTATTTGCTCTAATTATTGAAACTTCATGGATCTCATTCTTATGTGCTTACATTTGCAGCAAAGACAGGCCAGGGCAGTATGAAAGTCACAGTGCATTTACCCTTCCAGGGCTTTATAGAGTTGTTTCAGGCATCAATGTCTTTGATCCTAAATTTAACATTGCTGCTCCTGGGGCAGACCAGTCAGTATATTTCCCTTACACAGAAAAGCAGAAGCGTTTGACTGATTTCCGACCTGCCATTGAGAAGCTTCTTTTTAGTAAAGTGGATAATGACGAGCACATGTAAGTCTTAGTGCTCAAACTTCAGTTTAATGCCAATAGGAACATCCCACAATTCTACGTAATAATGTTTTACTTCTTTCAACCACAGCGGATATTTAGAAGACAGAACGAAACCTATTCTCTTCACCATGGCAAGGCTGGACACAGTGAAGAACACAACTGGACTAACTGAATGGTTTGGCAAAAACAAGAAGCTCAGAAGCTTAGTTAACCTTGTTGTGGTTGGCGGTTCCTTTGATCCTACAAAATCCAATGATAGAGAAGAAGCAGCTGAAATAAAAAAGATGCATGTGCTGATAGAGAAATACCAGCTTAAAGGTCAGATTAGATGGATAGCAGCTCAGACTGACAGATACAGGAATAGCGAACTCTACCGCACAATAGCAGATTCAAAAGGAGCTTTTGTGCAGCCTGCTTTGTATGAAGCATTTGGTCTTACAGTCATTGAAGCAATGAACTGTGGATTACCAACCTTCGCTACCAACCAAGGTGGCCCTGCTGAGATTATTGTTGATGGTATCTCAGGCTTCCATATTGATCCAAATAATGGAGATGAATCAAGCAACAAAATTGTTAATTTTTTCCAGAAGAGCAGGGAGGATCCTGAGCATTGGAACAGGATTTCAGCCCAGGGTCTAAAGCGTATATATGAATGGTAACTCACAAATAAACAATTGTTCAAATTGCAAAGAGGCATATGTCTTGTTGACATTTTCTTAATCCTTTAATCCTGATATTTTGCAGTTACACATGGAAGATCTATGCAAACAAGGTATTGAATATGGGGTCAATCTACACTTTTTGGAAGACATTGTACAAAGATCAGAAACAGGCAAAGCAAAGATACATAGACACTTTCTACAATCTCGAGTTTAGAAACTTGGTATATTGCTGCATGCCTGCATTTCATTATATTCCAAACATCCTTATGAGATATACTTTTCTTATTTTGTTTCCTAAATTACACTTACTGCAGATAAAAGATGTGCCTATCAGAATTGACGAAAAACCAGAAGGACCAAAGGAGAGGCCCGAGAGGGTGAAAGTTAAGCCACAGTTATCACAAAGGTATGCACTAAAATGTTTTTCAAGAGACGAGTACTAAATTAGAACCATACAGCAAATAGCTTATTATGTCAATCAAGTAGACAATCAACAAATTTGGTTGTTTCTTTCCTATATGCTTGACTGTTAATACTCCTACATGGTTTATGGGTTGTCTTCCTTCATTGTTTTTTCCTGTACTTCTTTCCCTACAACTGTACTGATGTATCCATTTTTTCTATGGTACCAGGCGCTCACAATCAAGGTTGCAGAAGTAAGATTTGATACAATTGCTACTGCATGAATCACGGATGTGTCTATTTCTTTTATCCTCCCTCCCCTTTTGAGGAGGTTACTAACGATTTGAAGTGGCATCCTGCAGGTTGTTTGGATCATCGAACAGCCAGTCATGATACTTGTTCCCTCATTGTCAACAGAAACACGCAAATAAAGAGAAAGCGTAATTTTTTTTAAAGTGTGATTTGTAATTCAATTTCAAGACAGAATAAATGAAAACCAGCAGTGGCTGTGTCTTTGCTTGCTTCCAAATTCCAGTTTGATTGCTCAAATCTGTCTTTTGAATATTGGAAGTCCAGTGTTTTACTTGCACAAGTATGGATATTCTCAGCAAGTAAATCCCTCTTATTCAAAAAGTGTAAATCACAACTTCAACCAATAATGAAACACAGACAAATTATAGAAGATGTTTCAGAATTCAATCAATTTTTCTCAAATTGTAAATTGGAAAAACAATATGACAATCAAATTCTTAAACAGAAATAACACCAGCTTACAAACTTGGGTGTCTACCCACAAAAATTTTAAGAAAAGAGGTTGAAATGGTGGTGCATGACTTGATTGACAGATTACTGAGAGTGCATTTGGGTAAAAACTGTGGATTACACAAATGAAGAATGTTAAGTGCGGCTGTGCGAGGCTAGATAGAGTTGAAGCAAATGAGAACCACAGAACATAACATAATAACGTAAAACAATCCTAAAGGAAGTAGGTTATTTCTACTAGAATATGGACTGGTTTACCGAAAAATTCCATACGCACATGTACCTGTTGTCCAAGGAACTTGCTAACTAATGGCAATAAACTTCATACTTCACCAAGGTATTTAAGTTCCTGAGACTATCTTAAGATAAAGTAATAAAGAAGGAAACACAAGAAATGTTTAAGAGTTTACAGGAAGATCTTCAGTAAAGCCTAGGCATCGACTAACGGAATCAAAATTAAAAAACAAATCCCTTCAGCAAAGCTGACAGCACATTACTACTAGTTAGTAACAGAAAAAAACTCAATTGCCAAACATGTTACCACTTCACTTCCATTATGTTTGAACCCTCCACTCTATCTACCAACTCCATCATTCACCCACCTAGCTCCATTTTTCAGCAGATACCATTATAGAAACTCCCAACACTTGACCCCTACAATAGCATATGTAGCAATTCCAACTTTAATGAACAAATACAGTATCATTCCTCCTAGGTGGTCTGTCGGGAATACTTCCTGGCTTGAACTTCGAAGCCTCGTGTCGGGCAAGTTCTGGGGGAACAGGACTGTTGCTTTGTGTGAGCATTTGTTTAAGATCATAAAAGACTTCAGTATCATGCATGGTCAAGAATGTTGTGGCTACACCCGTCTTTCCTGCACGACCTGTACGTCCAATACGATGGGTGTATGCTTCAATATTGTTTGGCATATCATAGTTTATCACATGGGCCACATCAGGTATATCAATACCACGACCAGCAACATCAGTAGCAACTAACACATTGTACCTCTTGGTCCTAAATCCTTCAAGGCTGATTTCTCTTTGCTCCTGAGACTTTCCACCATGCAGTGTGGTTACCCTGTAGCCATTTTTATCCAGATTCTTGGCAACAAAATCAGCCTGCTTCTTAGTGTTGATGAACACAATAGCCGTCTTATCTCCAAGCTCATCCAGCAATTTCTGCAGCTTATACATTTTCTCTGATTCCTTTACCATGAACACGTGCTGAGTGATGAGGTCAGTAGTCTTTCCAGCAGTGCCAATAGTCACAACAACAGGATTTCTCAAGTATTTTCTAGCCAGCCGCTCCACAGCAGGTGGCATGGTAGCACTGAACATATAAGTGGTTCGATAAATCCTCTTCTCATCAAGCTCTTCATCCTCATTCTCCGGTTTCATATTACTTGAAGGCATAGCATCCAGTACACCAACCACTTGAGGCTCAAAACCCATGTCAATCATACGGTCAGCTTCATCAAGAACAACATAATTACACTGGTTCAGAACACAATAACGTCTCTCCAAGCAATCAAGAAGTCGCCCAGGGGTTGCAATCACAACTTCACAACCTTGCCTAATCCTAAAACCTTGCTC
The DNA here is from genome assembly GCF_000226075.1 of Solanum tuberosum. Lineage (NCBI taxonomy): Eukaryota > Viridiplantae > Streptophyta > Magnoliopsida > Solanales > Solanaceae > Solanum > Solanum tuberosum. The sequence continues at coordinate 1,560,249 of NW_006239023.1, read as the reverse complement.
CTCTATGGACTGCCCACCAACAATAGAAACAACTTTGATACCCAAATAGTGTGCGAACTTGACAGTCTCATCCTCAATTTGTTGAGCAAGTTCTCGTGTGGGGGCCATAACAACAGCATATGGCCCCTCCGCCTCATTCTCCTCACTCAATGGAGGAAGCCTAGTGATATAAGTCAACATAGGAAGAACAAAAGCAGCAGTTTTACCTGAACCAGTCTCTGCGACACCAATCACATCACGCTGTTGAAGTCCAAGCGGAATGGCAGCCATTTGTATGGGGGACGGCTTTTTGTAGCCAGCCCTATCAACAGCCTTGAGCAACTCAGTAGTTAACTTGCTCTCGACCCAATTCCTCATGGGACGGGGTATCCTCGACCCCTTGTAGGATATATTGTGATCCTCCCTGAATATCCTCCAATCTCTCTCCGTCATTTCCTCCAGCTTCTTGTCTGACCAATGGCGATCGACCCTCATGTCAAAAGTGTCATACATGTCGGCATCCTGTTCCTTCTTCTTCAGGGCAGCTGCTTCTACTGCAGACTCCTCAACGCCATCCTTCTTCCAGATCTCCTCCCGCAGCTCCCTCTCATTCTTGGCAGCAAGCTTCTTCTGCTCCCTTCGGTCCATTCCAGCACGGAATCCGCGACCAAAGAGTAAGCGGGCTTCGTGAGGGTTTTGGTATAGAGCGTTCATGTCGCGAGATGTGTCCTCGGTGTTCTCCCAATCAAAGGAAAATCGGAATTTCTCACTAGGTTTAATCACCCGCTTCTTAGGTTTTTTGGAGCCGAGGTACTGCTCTTTGATTGCATCAAGCTCTTTCTCTCGCTCTCGCTCAGCTAATTTGTCCAATCGAGCTCGCTCTCGTTCCTTGACCTCTTCGTCACGCTCCCTATCGCGCTTCCGGCGCTCCACCTCCCGGTCCCTCGACTCCCTTTCTCTTTCTCTGTCTCTGTCCCTGTCCCTGTCCCTGGAGCGATGGTGGTCACCCCTACTATCTCTGTCACGATGATCTCGTTCATGATCGTTATCGGTGGAGGAAGGGCGGTTGTTACCCTGTTGTTGGAGAAGCTGTTCGGCCCGCCGTTTCTGTTCGGCGATTTCATCGTGGCGGCGCTGTAGGGCTAGCTGCTCTCGCTGTGCTTTGGTGAGGAAGACGGGCTTCTTCGTCGGATCCGGTTTGGTAGTTCCGAGCTCGTCCACTGACCGACTCATACCGTCCGGCTGATGCAGATAGGGTTCTTGTACAAGGGAAAAGTCGCGATACTGTTTTCTCCTTCTGATTACCAATTAGGGTATTTTCATTCTGCGGGTACAATATTTCACTTGAGTTGTGAAGGACTCCTATCCTATATATGCATCACGCTTCATAAAACAATCTAGTAATCGTGATGTTCAGGACAGTTTTTGCGCACATTAAAATTAACGTAAGAAAATAATTTGGTAATTGCGATGTCTAGGTCTATTTTTCCACGCATTAAAACTAACACAAGAAAATAATATGGTACTCGCGAAATTCAAATCTGTTTTCGCGCGAATTAAAACTAACAAAGAAAAGTAATTTGATAATCACAATGTACATGTCTGATTTCGGGCGTATTAAAACTAATACGGGAAAACAATTTGGCAACTGCGATGTTCATGTGTGTTTCGCGGGTATTAAAACTCACACAGGAAAACAATTTGGTATATGTGATGTCCAGATCTATTTTCGCGTGCATTAAAATTATTACGAAAAATAACTTGGTAATCGTAATGTCCAGATGTGTTTTCACGTGCATTAAAATTAACACAAAAAACAATTTGGTAACCGCAATGTCCAAGTTTATTTTCTCCCTCATTAAACTAACATCCGAAAACAATATGGTAACCACGATGCCAGGTTTAATAACCGCGATATTCAGGTCTATTTCGCGTGTATTAAAGTTACATAGGAAGTAATTTGGTAACCACAATGTTCAAGTCTATTTTCACACACACTAAAATTAACACGAAAAATAATTTGACAACTGCGATGTTCAAGTGTATTTTAATGCGCAATAAAACTAACGAGTTAATATCTCATATGGTTACTCAACTTTGAATTGTTCACTTAGAAAGTCACCCAACTTTGAGTTGTTCACTTAGAACGTCAAACTTTGAGTTGTTCACTTAGAAAGTCATTCAACTTTGTTTTTTAACTCAAATGTCAGTCAACTATTGATGTTTCACTTAGAAAGTCATACAACTATTGATACTTCATTTAGAAAGTCGCTCAATCAATTCAAATATTTTTTTCATAAATAAATTTTTATTGAAATTTAATTTTTATGTTACACTATTTTTTTTTAAAGAAAGAATAAGATATTTATTTTAACTATTTTGTTAATCCAAATTATTTAATTATAATTATTTTTAAAAAAAACGTACCATAGCAATTGACCCCAAAAAACCTTTTCCGTTTTAGCAATTATATAACTGGAATTAAATATGTTAGAAAATGATCCAAAAAAAGAAGAAGAAGTTGGAATTGATAAGAAGTAATAAAAAATACGCAGTACTACCCTTATTTTAAAAAATAGGTAAAAAGAAAAATTATACTTCAACAAAATTCAATAAAATAATTAAATAAGCATCTTATTAATTTTTTAAAAAAATAGTTAATTTTTTTTTTGTATTTTACAAAATTCAATGAAAAAATTATTTTAAATTAGTTGGGTGACTTATTAAGTAAAATATCAATAGTACATGACTTTTTAAGTGAACTATTATTAGTTAAGTGACTTTTGGGTTATAAAACAAAGTTGAGTGACTTTCGAAGTAAACAACTCAAAGTTGAGTGACTTTTTAAGTGGGAACTATCGATTGAGTGATCATTGAAGATATTAACTCTAAAACTAACACAGGAAAACAATTTAGTAACCGCAATGTCTAGGTATGTTTTTGTGCGCATTAAAACTAATCCTACAAATATTTGTTACCTTCAAATAGCAACAACATATATCAGATAACTCGGTACCAGAAGAAAGTCTGCTCAACCCACTTCATTACATATTAGTCATATTCATTCTATGCTATCAAAGTTTTCAAAATTGCCATCCATCAAACCTAGCGGATCCCTCAATTATCAATTGAGTTATCCGATTTCATTTTATTAACTCGCAAACTAATAAAATCAGCTCTCAATTTAACTCCATAGACTCGTAATTAATAAACTCAACTCTCAATTTTATTATCTGATTTCATCTCACTAAACCTTTAATTTCTTCTCGATTGTCTGGATTAATTAATCACTTTAAGAAATGACTTCTATCTCTTCAAAGTAGGTGTTAGCTACACATTACGAACATGTCAAGATGTGAAGCCCATTACGGTTAAAGAATGACAAAAGTCTTATTTTAGTAGATTCCTTATAAAGTTTGGACAATCTAGTTTTTGCAGTATGATTTAGGCGTAAAATCTAATTATAGATGGTATCAGAGCAAGACCTATCTCACCCAATGTTAACCCTGTATAGCAATAAACTGAAACTGATTGCTAGTACTGTTGGTTTAACTTAAATTCTGGAGAAAATTTGCTTGTGACTATGCAAAACTCTTCAGAGTAGGTAGTAGCCCCATTGACTTCGACTTTACTGATGAATAAATTGGTTTTCCGTTTGAATCTAATCATAGCAGATCAATTGACAGGCCAAAGTGCGACTAGAAAAAAGAAGCTAAAAATCATGAGAAAGAATTGCTAGTTACTGGCAAGCTACAACTGTAGGTTCCATTGGGATAGAGCTATCTCTTTCACACATTTCAGGACCAATGCTTATGATCCCTTCTCCCTGAAATAGTTAACATGCCTGAATGTTAGAATGACTTTCAATTCCTTTTTGACGTCTTGTAGCAGGTAATATGTCTTGTTTTGTATTTTTCATTTTTAGGTGACACGGTAGTCACAATGTAGAAGTTAATTGAACTTGTACTTGTATGCAATATAAAATTGTCATACCTTTGCGATATTTCTGAAATATGTAGTGTTATAATTTCCTGTAGGATATAAAGCTTCAATAATATCTGATAGGACCAGTTGGGGTTGAGAGACAGCTCCATCATACCAGTCTTCAACAAGCAAAAGGTGAACACTAATCAGTCCCAGAAATAATAGAAAACAAGGTTCTCTATTACTACTAGTTATTTCCTAATTAAATTGATTATGCATTCAACTCCAAATAATCTTTGATAAAAAAGCCTTGATTATGCAGAAACAAGAAGAGAATCCTACCGAGGACTACAGAATTTTGCACTCTTTTATCATATCTCCATATGCTTTGATTTGTGAGAAAAGCAAAGCAAGTTTGATCTTCCAAATTGATGTTTCCGAGAAATGTGGAACCATTATAAACCGCTGGATCTGAGCTATATGTTTCATCAATCACTACATCCACAGTCTACGAAACAAAAACAAATGAGTGGAAGGAGATTGACATATTGATAATTTAAATGATCAGAAGAGAGAATTAACATACACACAAAATGGCATGAATCTCTTCCAAATCATCAGGATTAGACATATTGTATGTGACTTTGTTGATGGAATCATCAACATTGACTCCACCAGCATCCTCTACAAACTGCATTATCAAATTAATATAGCTAAACTTGAGAAAATGATCAAAAAGAACTGTTGAAACTTGAAAGTGAGAAAAATCTAACCTTTAATTTGTATGGATCTCTTGTAAATGACCACACTCCCTATACAAGAAAATAGGTGTATGTTAAAAGGGAAACTGTAAAACAAATGATTATTGTAAAAAAGTTGGGTTCACGAGTCGGTGTACACACATCTTTATACTCCATCCAAGAGACAACTGGTTTTAATGAATTCCTACTAGTTGCAGCTTTGCTCAAGCACAAATAATTCTCCTTAATCTGTCCACAAACGAAGCAAAATCCGAAATAAACAAGAAATTCTTCTAACTATTGTCATCATATTGGAAACTGAGGATGTCTCATTTCTTCACTTACTGCATCGTAAACTTGGTTTGCCCTGTTTTCCATATTGGCAAAAACTCCCAAGTATTTTATCCACTCTGCACGCTGTTAAAGTAGTACAAATTGTGTGTTACCATCCAACCATAGATCAAAGCAAAGCTCCACAAAATAGAAAGAACTTAAGTGCATAGTCAGAGTGTGTTAAATCTTTAGTCCCTTATGTACCTGGAGAGGTGCATCTTCACCTATAGGGACAAATGTGGCAAAGTTGCAGGGTTGAGCTTCATCCGTGTTGGCGATGAAGTGAGCTGCATATTGTGCAAGTTGTTGATGGTCAGTCTTGTTAATGCTCTCCACTTGTCCGCCCTGGTATAGTTTTAGTACACATTGGGAGGCCACATATGTTGATGTGATACCTTTCAAGTTTCCCAGTAGGCCTAGTAGCTGAAATATTCCATGCAAAAATTTTCAATCTTGTAATACAGCTATCAGAATAGTTACTAAAACTATGCATTCTTACCTCGAAAAAGGAAACTGTGAATTGAAGGAAAGAAAGAAAAGGAAAAAGAGAAACGGTCAGTGCACAAGTTATCAACGTGTACCAAAAAGACATATAAAGCTTATAATATGATGTTATAAAGTGGAAAAAAACAAGGAGGATGGTTAAAAATGGTGAACCTGGAAAAAAGTAGTCAGTCTCGATCGAGTAGTTTGCTAGTGGGATAACAAAAGACTTTATTCTTGAGGTGCAATATTTTGTTCTACTGGCCATTCTTGTGTTGTTCTGCACAAAATTTGCATTCTAGTAAATCAGGAGAGAATTGGTTTTCTAGAATCATATTGTTATGATCCTATTGCAAGGTAGGGGACTTTGGTTAAATATTTAGCCTTGGGCTCCTCCACCTTAATAGCTAGCTTTAAAGGTGTGGGCGTGTGGCTATATAGCCTTGGGCTCTCCCACCTTAATAGCTAGCTTTAAAGATGTGGTTCTCCCAAGGTTGTATCACATATTCTTAGATCACAAAAGAACTAAGAACTTGCAACTAGCTGGAATTCACACAAAAGCATTTTGTTATAGTATATGCCCAGCTCTAGATTCCATTATTAATGCGGGCACCAAGGGTGTTCAGCATTTACTATATATGCATATTCAACAATGAGCCCCCTTCTGTCCCTGAATGCGGATAAATTATATATATATATATATATATATATATATATATATATATATATATATATATATATATATATATATATATATATATATATATATATATATATATATATATATATATATATATATATATATATATATATATATATATATATATATATATATATATATATATATATATATATATATATATATATATATATATATATATATATATATATATATATATATATATATATATATATATATATATATATATATATATATATATATATATATATATATATATATATATATATATATATATATATATATATATATATATATATATATATATATATATATATATATATATATATATATATATATATATATATATATATATATATATATATATATATATATATATATATATATATATATATATATATATATATATATATATATATATATATATATATATATATATATATATATATATATATATATATATATATATATATATATATATATATATATATATATATATATATATATATATATATATATATATATATATATATATATATATATATATATATATATATATATATATATATATATATATATATATATATATATATATATATATATATATATATATATCTAGTTAAAAGAATTTTAAAACAAAAATTTCCTGCGAGTCTGTAACATTGTTATCACAAAAGAGTAGTGAGTCATCTGGAATCTTTAGTACTCTCCATAAGATCTTTATCTGTTTTATGGTGTGCTCTCCTAAAAAAGGAAAAAAGAAGACGAAAACGAGCTAATTCATGACTTTATTGATCAATAGAATAATGTAGCTGTAGTTAGTGATCATTAGCCAAGAAAACGACACCAACGGAAAGTTCAAAACAAAGCAACTTGTGCCATGGAATTCAGCAACCAAGAAGTACTTTGTGAGTTCTTGGATTGCCAACTACAGAGGACCAAATGAAAAGAAGTATAACTCTTTTTCTTTTCTTTTTTTAAATATTCTTGACCCTACTACTTCTAAGGTCCAAGTTTTGTGGTCCAACAACCCTTATCATCTTCTTTTCAAGTAATTCTAGCCTTGAAATAACTTCATCTTCTTTTTTTTATACAATTCTACCTAAATTCAAACAAGACTGAAGGTGTCAAAAATATTCACCCAATCAAAATTGGTAACAATAAACAACTATTATAACTTAAATCTACACGGACATTGTCGGTGTATATCACTTAAATCTACTTCTTTCCAGAGCCTGTTCTAGCAATGAACTATACAATATGTCTCTTTCATGGCTTAAAAAAAGCTAGTAACAAATGTACTTACCTGGATAAGAAGATAACTCTTTCCATCAAGGGTGTTCTTAATAACTTTGAAGGTTTGTCCATAGTATATCCTAAAATATGCAGAATCTCCCACTTTTGATATATTCCCAACTTTCACTGTTGGAGTTGCTGCATTTGCATACTCTAAACTCTGGATGCACCACAACAAAACAAACAAAATTTGCACCACACACAAATTAGTAGAAAAATGTGAGAGTAAATACATATTTATGGTACATACAATGACAAAATTAGGCTAGGGGATTGAGTGAAGGGATGAAAGAAATGCTAACACTTATAATACTTTCTAAAAATATAATCAATCTATCAGTGTAATTTAATCGGTTATAACAGGTTATCATAGATTCAAATATTAAAGTAGGTAGTGGAGGGTGGGGACATACTTCACAGAAACAGTTGAATTTGGGGTTATGAATTATTTGAGTTCAGTAATGTTGGCATGTGAAAAAAGGACTGTACCTTTTTAGTATAAGTTCTTTTTACTGGTTATTTCCAATTTATGTGACCCGTGAGTACACTGGAAATATTAGACTTGTTTTTGTCATCTTGTTTCTATATGTTTTCTATTTGTTCTAAAGTGCTCAAAATTTTGTTACTGTTTTAGCATCCATCATGTGCTGTCCATTACCATCTTGCCACCTCCTTAATTCCTTCTATACAATAATCTTTTAAATATTTAGGAGTCGTCTGATACGCGAACTAAATTATACTATGAATCAACGATCCCCCCACTTACCTATCATTTCTGACTTTGTCACTCAATTATAGTCTACCCATCATTGTGTGTTACATATATTTGCATTTTACATATATATACATGATCAGAAATTATGAGAAGGATTATTTTGTGAGATAGGAGTAATGTTATTTCAAACAAAAGATGTTAGTTTATATTTCTTTCATCTTATCTGAGTAATCAAAAGTATACTAACTAACTATTTGGTAGAAACAGATTTAAAATTTGAAGTTTAAGGATTTCAAAGTTTATTAAGTAGATAAATTTAGATTAGAAGTATCGAATTATATCAAACTGTACTTACCACACACCCCTCCCCCCACTATTGGAAATCAAATTACTATATGATATAATTTAAAATCCATATTACAATTGGGGAAAAGTAAATACAAATATATATATATATATATATA